>NC_072387.2:80735704-80940704 GCF_028885625.2 Pongo pygmaeus
CACCTTCAAGGCATATAGTGCAGTTTAATTATGTGTGTGTATATATATTATAGTGTAATGGTGAGGTTGAGGCTCCTACTGTGTCTGTAAACTGAATACTGAGTATTGTACCCAAAATATGATTTTTCTTTTTTTTTTTTTTTTTTAACACCCTCCCCAGACACTGGGAAATTCCCGCATTTTGAGTCCCCAGCGTCTGTTATTTCCCTCTGTGTGTCCTGTGTACGCTTTCAAACTCCCACTTAAAAGAAAGAACATGTAATATTTGAGTTTCTATTTCTGAGTTATTTCACTTATGATAATAGCCTCCAACTCCATTCATGTTGCTGCAAAATGCATGAATATTTTTTCATGGATGCAAAGTGTTCATGTTGTAAATATACCACATTTTTCATTCCAGTCACCCATTGATGAATGCTTAGATTGATTCCATGTCTTTGCTTTGTGAATAGTGCTGTGATAAAAATACAAATGTAAATGTCTTTTTAATACAACAATTTATTTTCCTTTCGGTAGATACCCAGTAGTGGAATTGGAGTCTAATGGTATTTCTATTTTTTGTTCTTTGAGAAGTGTCCATGCTGTTTCCCATAAAGTTTGTACTAAATTACATTCACAAAAGCAGTGTATATGTTCCCCTTTCTCTTCATTCTCACCAACATGTTTTTTTTCTTTACTTTTTAATAATAGCCATGCTGACTGGCATAAGATGGTAACTCATTATAATTTTAATTTGCATTTCTCTGGTGATTAGTGATTTTTTAGCATTTCTTCATGATTTTTGGCTATGTATATGTCTCTTTTTGAGAAATGTCTCCTAATGTCTTTTGCCCATTTTTTAATGGGTTTTTCGTTTTTTCCTTGTGAAGTTGTTTGAGTTCTTTGAATATTCTTGCTATTAGTCATTTGTCAGATGCACAGTTTGCAACTATTTTTCTCCCATTCTTTAGATTGTCCTACTCTCTTGATCATTTATTTCATTTGCTGTGCAAAAGCTTTTTAGTTTAATTAAGTCCCATATATCTTTTTTTTTTTTCATTTGCTTTTGAAGTCTTAGTCATAAATTTCCTGGCTAAGTCAATGTCAAGAAAAGTTTATACTAGGTTTTCTTCAAGGATGTTTACAATTTCAAGTCTCATATTTAAGTCTTTAATCCATCTTGAGTTCATTTTTATATATGGTGAGAGACAAGGGTCCAGTTTCATTATTATGCATATGGCTAGCCAATTTTCCTAGCACCTATTATTGAATATGGTGTCATTTTCCCTGTGTATATTTTTGTTGACTTTATTGAAAATAAATTGGTTGTAGGTGTATAGTTTTATTCTGGGTTCTGTTTTCTGTCCCATTGATCTATTTGTTTATTTTTACACCAGTACCATGCTGTTTTGGTTGTTACGGCCTTGTAGTATAATTTGAAGTCAGGTAATACGATGCCTTCAGTTTTGTTATCTTTGCTTAAGAATGCTTTGGCTACTAGGGCTCTTTTTTAGTTCAATATAAATTTTAAGATTTTTTTTTCTAATTCCATGAAACAAATGACCATGATAATTACATAGGAATTGCTTTGGTTGGTATGATCATTTTAATGATATTGATTCTTCCAGTCAATGAGGATGGGATGTCTTTCTATTTGTTTGTGTCATCTACTAATTCTTTCATAAATGTTATATAGTTCTCCTTTTAGAGATCTTTCATTTTCTTGGTTAAATGTATTCCTAGGTATTTGTGTGTATGCGTGTGTGTGTGTGTGTAGCTATTACAAATGGAATTGAGTTCTTTATTTGGTTATCAGCTTGAATATTATTCATGTACACAAGTGCTACTGACTTTTGTACACTGATTTTGTGTACTGAAACCTTACTAAAGTCATTTACCAAGAATCAGTATCTTTTAGAAAAGTCTTTAGGGTTTTCTAGGTATAAGAACATGTCATAAGCAGAGATAATTTGATTTCCTCTTTTCCAAGATGGAGGCCTTTTATTTCTTTCTCTTTCATGATTGCTCTGCTAGGACTTCCAGTACTATGTTTATTAGGAGTGGTGAAAATGGACATCCTTGTCTTGTTCTAGTTCTTAGGGAGAATGTTTTCAGTTTTTCCCCATTCAGCATGACATTGGCTATGGGTTGTTATATGTAACTTTTATTATTTTGAGGAGTTTTCTCAATGCTCAGTTTGTTCAAGGCTTTTATTATGAAGTGGTATTGAATTTTATTAAATGCTTTTTCTGCATCTATTGAGATGATCATATGGTTTTTGTTTTTAACTCTCTTTATGGAATGAATCATATTTACTGATTTGCATATTTTGAACCATCTTTGTGTCTCTGGAATAAAACCCACTTGATTGTGATCTATTATCTTTTTGATGTGCTGCTAGATTCAGTTTGCTAGTATTTTGTTGAGGATACGTGAATCTATGTTCCACATAGATATTGGCCTGCAGTTGTCTTTTTTGTTGTTGTTGTACCCATGTCTGATTTTGGTATCAGAGTGATATGGTTTGGCTGTGACCCCACCCAAATCTCATCTTGAATTGTAGCTCCCATAGTCCCCATGGTTCTTGGGAGGGACCCAGTGGGAGATAATTGAATAATGGGGGTGGGTTTTCTTGTGCTGTTCTCATGACAGTGAATAAGTCTCATGAGATCTAATGGTTTTATAAAGGGCAGGTGCCCTGCACATACTCTCTTGACTGCTGCCATGTAAGAAGTGCCTTTTCTCCTCGTTTGCCTTCCACCATGATTGTGCGGCCTCCCCAGCCATGTGAAACTGTGAGTCCATTAAACCTCCTTTTCTTTATACATTAACCAGTCTCAGGTATTTCTTCATAGCAGTATGAAAATGAACTAATACACAGGGTGATACTGGTTTTATAGAATTAATTAAGGAGGCATTTCTTCTCCTAAATTATTAGGAATAGTGTCAGTGAGATTGGTACTAGCTTATCTTTATACATCTGGTGAAATTCGTTTGTGAATCCTTCTGGTCCTGAGCTTGCATGTTGGAAGACTTTTTATTACTTATTTAATTTAATTACTCATATTTGTCTCTTCAGGATTTCTATTTCTGCCTAGCTTAAATCGTGTTTTATGTTTCCAGGAAAATGTCCATTTCCTCTAGGTTTTCTTTTTTTGCATGAATAGATGCTCATAGTAGTCTTTGATGGTTTCTTGAATTTTTGTGTTATCTGTTGTAATGTCACCTTTATAATTTCTGATAGTGTTTATTTGAATATTCTCTTTTTTGTCTTAGTAAGTATTGCTAGCAGTCTATCAAATTTACCTTTTTTGAAGAACAAACTTCATTTGTTGATCCTTTTTAATTTTTTGGTCTCAATATTATTTATTTCTGTTCTGGTTTTTACTTATTTATTATTTATTTTTGAGACAGAGCCTCACTCTGTCACCAGGCTGGAGTGCAGTGGTGTGATCTCAGCTGTTGTTTATTTTTATCTGCTAGCTTTGGGTTTGATTTCTTGTTTTAGTTCCTTGAGGTGCGACAATAAGTTGTTAATTTGAGATATTTCTTTTTGTGTAAACATCTAATGCTATAAATTTGACACTTAAAACTGTTTTTGTTGTATTCCAGAGGGTTTGGCATCTTATGTCTCTATTTTTATTTCTCTCAAAAAATTTTGTTCATTATTGCTGTAATTTTCTCACTGACCAAAACACTACTCAGGATCACATTGTTTAGTTTCCATGTATGTTTATAATTTTGAGAATTACCTTGGGTATTGATTTATAATATTATTTTACTGTCATCCAAGAAGATACTTGATGTGATGTAGACTTTTTTTAATGTATCAAGACTTGCCTTATGGCCAAGCATATGGTTTATTTTGGAGAATATTCCAGGCAAAGATGAGAAAAAAAAGAAAAAGTTGAGGAAGTACATCTTAAGTGTTCTCAAAACAACAAAACAAAAGATAGCTATGTGAGGTGATGGATAAGTTCATTAGCATAATTGTGATGAATATTTCACAATGTATGTATATATCAAATCATTAAGTGTAAACCTTAAATATACACAATTTTAAGAACACTTAAGATGTACTTTCTTAGCAAATTTCAAGTATATGATATTGTTTACTATAGTCACACTGTTTTACATTAGATCTTCAAAAGTCATTTATCCTGAATAACTGAAACTGTTTACCTCATGATCCCAGATCCTATTCCCTATCCCCTGGTAAACACCATTCTACTCTATATTTCTATATGTTCAATATTTTTTGATTCCACATATAGGTGAGATCATGCAATATTTGTCTTTCTGTGCCTAGCTTATTTCACTTGGTATAAGTTCCTTGAGATTCAGTATTTTCTTCATTTTCAAGGCTGAATAATATTCCACTGAATATTTTTACTACAGTGTTTTTATCCATTCACTCACCAATAAACATTTAGGTTATTTTCTTATCTTGCCTATTGTAAATAATGCTGAAATAAACATGAGACTGTTTATTTCACCACTTTGATGTATTGATTTCATATCCTTGGAGATATACTCATAAATGGGATTGCTGCATCATACAGTGATACTATTTTTATTTTTTTAGGCAACCCCATCATACTGCTTTCAATAGCATCTATGCCATTTTACATTTTTCCCAATTGTGAACAAGGGTTCTAATTTCTTCATATCCTCACCAACTCTTATTATCTCCTGTCTTTTGGATAATGGATATCCTAACAGATGTGACACATGTCTAATTGTAGTTTTGATTTGCATTTCCCTAATGATGATGATTCCCCAGTAATACTGAAACCATTATATATTTCATGTGCCTGCTTGCCATTTTTATTTTTTCTTTGAAAAAAAAAATCTAGTCAGGTACTTTTCCTATTTTTTAATTAGGCTAATCTTTTTTTTGCTATTGAGTTTTAGTGATTTGTATGTATAAAATATTAACACCTCATCAAATATATGGTTTGCAAAGCATTTCTTTCAATTCATATCCTGCTTTTTCATTCTATTGGTTATTTCCTGGCTGTGCAAACCTTATTAGTTTGGCATAGTTCAACATGTTAATTTTTGTTTTTGTTTTCCGAGCTTTTGACATAAAGCCGCCAAAATCGTTACTGAGGACTATGTCAAAGAGCTTTTCCTCTATGTTTTTTTTTTCTAGGAGTTTTACAGTTTCAGATTTTATGTTTAGACCTTTAGTTCATTTTCAGTTTGTTTTTATTTGTGGTGTAAGATAAGGGTCCAGTTTCATTCTTTTGCATGTGTATATCCAGTTTTCCCAGTAAATTTTCTTCAATTTATTGAAGAAAGTATCTTTTCACATTTTGTCTTTTTGGCAGGCTTGTTGAAAATTAGTTGGCCTTATTTGCTCAAGTTTATTTCTGGGCTCTTTATTTTGTTCTATTGTTGCCTATTTTTATACCTATACCATACTGTTTTGATTTTTATAGATTTGTAATATAATTTGAAATTAGGAAGTATGATGTCTTTGTTTTTCTATCTCAAAATTGAACTTATTATTCAAGGTGTTTTGTAGTTTCATACTAATTTCATAATTTTTTTAAATTTATATACAAGGCCATTGAAAATTAGGTAAGGATTGTTTTATGGCTTGAATGTTTGTGTCCCTTCAAAATTCATGTTAAAACTTAATTCCTCTTGTAGTGATACTGAAAGATAAGGCCTTTGGGAAGTGATTAAGTCATGAGAACCCCACTTTCATGAATGGGAGTAATGCTTTTATAAAAGAAGGTTAAAAAGCTCCCTGTCTCTTTCATCTCTTCTGAAATGTGAGAACAAATTTTCACTTTTTGCCCACTTCTGACACGTGAGGACACAGCAAGAAATAGCAAGAAAGTGCTATCTTGGAAGCAGAGAACAGCCTGCACCAGATATGAAATCTACTGCCACCTTGGTCTTGAACTCCCAGTCTCTAGTACTGTAAGAAAGACATTTCTGTTCTTTATGAACTACCCAATTTCAGATACTTTGTTATAGCAGCATAGACTAAGATAATTGCATTGAATCTGTATATCACTTTGGGTAGCACAGACATTTTAACAATATTAATTATTCCAATCCATAAATATAGTATATCTTTTTATTTATTTATATTTTTTAATTTCTTTCATCAAAATTTTATAGTGTTCAGTGTACAGATATTTTACTTCCTTGGTTAAATTTATTCCTGAATACTTTTTTATGTTATTCTAAATGAGATTATTTTCTTAATTTATTCATCAGCTAGATTGTTATCAGTGGTTTTTTTTTGTCTATTTGTAGTTGTTTCATCCCTCTTTCCTCTCTTGCTATTTTTTATTGTATTTTATTTTATTTAGAGGGAGTGATTTGCTTTGATTCTTTCTTCTGCATCTTTTGTCTATATATTAGAGGGTTTTTTTTTTCTTTGTGGTTAGATGAAGGCTTGCATAAAATATTTTGTAATTAGAACCTTCTATTTTATAGTGATTTTTAAAAAGTGAAAAAACAATAGATTCTGGTGAGGCTGTGGAGAAATAGTAACGCTTTTACACTGTTGGTGGGAATGTAAATTAGTTCATCCATTGTGGAAGACAGTGTTGTGACTCCTCAAGGATCTAGAACAAGAAATACAACTTGACCCAGCAACCCCATTATTAGGTATATACACAAAGGAATAGAAATTATTCTACTATAAAGACAGATGCACACATATCATTATGGCAGCACTATTTACAATAGCAAAGACATGGAACCAACCCAAATGCCCATCAATGATAGACTGGATAAAGAAAATGTGGTATACATACTCTATGGAATACTATGCAGCCATAAAAAAGGAATGAGATTTTGTCCTCTGCAGGGGCATGGATGAAGCTGGAAGCCATCATCCTCAGCAAACTAGCACAGGAACAGAAAACCAAACACCACATATTCTCACCATAAGTGGGAGGTGAACAATGAGAATACATGGACACAGGGAGGGTAACAACACACACGGGGACAAGTTAGGGGGTGGAGGGGTGAAGGGAGGGAGAACATTACAACAAATAGCTAATGCATGTGGGGCTTAAAACCTAGTTGATGGGTTGATAGGTACAGCAAACCACCATGGCACACATATACCTATGTAACAAACCTACATATTCTGTACTTGTATCCCAGAACTTAAAGTAAAATAAATAATACATAAATAAATAGCCTTCTATTTTAAATTGATAACTTAATTTTAATCACACACAAAATGCTATAGTTTTACTAACCTCCATTTTTGTTCTTGTAATCAGAATGTGACTTCTTTTAATATTATATATTCATTAACAGATTTTTATCTTTTAACTTTAATTATATTGGGATTTGGAATCGTTGGAGTCAGTTATACAACACCATCACATTGTTACAGTAATCTGTATTATGTTTATATGTTTACCTTAACCAGTGAGATTTAAAATAATCTGTTTTTGAATTAACTGATTTTACTGCTTGATCAAGTCTGCTTTTGGAGCTCTCTCTTGAACTTTTTATTTCAGTCATTGTATTCTTCATCTCTAGAATTTCCTTCTATTTTGCTTTTTTATGGTTGTTGAACTTATTTGCGTCCTTTGGGGATTTTTCTTCTTTCCTGATTTTGTTTAGTTGTCTATCTATGTTCTCTTGTGGCTTAGTTTCTTTATGATAATTATTTTTCCTAATTAGGCATATCTCAATTTCCTTGCAATAGATTACTAAAAAATGATCACATTCCATTGGTGGTGTCATGTTCCTTGATATTTTGTATTTCTTATAGCCTTGTGTTAATGTCCATGTATTTGAGGAGACAGTAACCTCTCCCAGACTTTGCAGACTGATTTCAATGGAGAAAGATCTTCAATTACAGGTAGGCTTGAGGATACCATCTGGGAAGGGTGTAGCAGCTATGGCTCTAGGGAGGATGCAGTGGCATAATCTCTGTGCAGTTTCATTAGCTGAGGTTAATTGGTGAAAACTGCAGGGGCCCTTGGTGGTCAAGGCTTCAGGTGTCCATATTGGTGGCAATGTCTGCTAGGGTCTTCTTGTCGTCTTTTTCCTTGACTAGGGGAGGCCAAGGCCAATGGGAATCCTTCTTGGCATGAGACCTGGCACACAAATACATTTGTGGTAGTGTGGGATGGGTGTCTAATGCATGAGCACACATGAAGCTGCCATGAAGCCATGGTCTGGAACACGGACACATCTGAGGCCCCTGGGTCTAGGACATGGGTGCACTTGCTGCAGCACTGTCACTAGTGTTTAAAGAGCAAGTATGTGGTAGTGGTGCAGGTGTTTGAAGCACAAGTGTTTATGGAGCGACTGTGGAGCTGGTATCTGGGGCATGGGCACACATGGGACAACCATCCAGTTGTATATAGTTACAGAGAGTCTCAGGGTGGTGCAGCAGTGGCTCCTCCTCCAGGAGGATGTGCTGGTGTCTCCTTCTCCAGAGGGTCTATGGCAGAAGTAATGGCTATTAAGTTCCTCAGCAGCAAAGGAAAGCAAGCCAGTGTGGACAGTGATAGTACTTGCCCCATGGCTGATAATGAGAGCCCTATCCTTCTTTGTTCCTAGTTGTCTCCAGATGTCTCAGCAATGACTATCTCCCAGTGATCTGGATGAGGTGAAACTGAAGTGTGTCCTCAGGCAGTGCCCTGAAAGGCTGGGAAGCTGAATGCTCACTGTGTTCTTCTTCTCCCCACTAGGGGTACTCAAAAAGCAGTGTTCCCTCTTGATACTAAGCTGTGCCTGCCTAGGGAATAAAATGATACAGGCTGAAGGAAACTGTTCTTCCTACATTTTGTGTGGTTATTCCCCATCTTTTTGCTCCACTTTGTTGTTATAACTTCTTAACTCTTGAGATCACCCAGAGATTACTTTTTCATTTGTGAATAAATGCCAAATTGTTTTTTGTGGGAGGACAAAGGCTGAGTTCTCCCACTCTACCATCTTGCAAATGTCACTCTTGCATTATGTTTTTCATCTTTTCTTCATCTTCTTCATCTCTGTCTTTGTCTTTTGCTTACTTTTTCAACCTCACTAGTTATCTGAATTCTGTATGCAAGAATATAGAGGGGACAGGAAGTCCACAGAAAGGGGAGTCAGCAAATAGAGATTTCATGCATTTCTTATGTAGTTTCACTCATTTTATTGCAGTCACATATAACCTCAAATGAATTAAAAATTTGCTTGCATTTAAATTCAGAAACACTTAGTAAACAGAAATTTCTTAAACTTTATTCAACTTCATGCCTACAACTATGAAATGTGAATAAGATGGCCTATATTGTACAATTCACAAGGGCATATGGTCAAATGAGATAGTATGTGTCAATTAGTCATGAAAAATATAAATTTAAAAAATAAAGTTAAAATATTACTTATTTGATGCACCTCTCATAAACAATCACACTGGATATTGAGTGGCGACAATCTGGCATTTCACTTTTTTTTGGTAAAAATACTGCAATATGTCCACAGTAAATAATTCATCCTCTCCCATTCTTATGTAAAGTGATTTTAATAGATTTAATTCTCTTCTAACTCTAGAGCTATGAGACTCAAGCACAGACACAGGAACAGATTTAAATAATAAAAGCCAAACAAATAACTATTTCGTTTTCATAATAATATTAATTGTTCTAAAAATTCTTTTTTTTTTTGTTTTTTTGTTTGAGAAGGAGTGTTGTTCTGTCACCCAGGCTGGAGTGCAGTGGGGCGATCTCGGCTCACTGGCTCACTGCAACCTCTGCCTCCTGGGTTCAAGCAATTCTCCCTCCTCAGCCTCCCGAGTAGCTGGGATTGCAGGCATGTGCCATCATGTCCTGCTAATTTTGTATTTTTAGTAGAGATGGGGTTTCTTAATGTTGGTCAGGCTGGTCTTGAACTTCCGACCTCAGGTGATCTGCCCGCCCCAGCCTCCCAAAGTACTGGGATGACAGGCATGAGCCACTGCGCCCGGCCACAGTGCTTTTCTTTAAGTAAATAGAAATAACTTCTTACCCAAATAAACAGGTGGAAAGTGGAAGGGCAGGGAGGAGGACTATATTTCACACACGCATTTAAGGAAATGGGCAAGTGCAAGCCATTTTGTCATCAAATGTGTTTTCTAATGTAGCTCTGATGGCAGCATCCATGCGAGAAAAGAGAATACAAAGAATATGTGGAAAGTTTCAATGGGCCAGGCCTACAAGTGACACACATTAACTCTATCTTAAATCCACTGACCAAAATTCAGTCACATGCTCTTACTTAGAAGCTATAGACCTGGAAAAACTTATCCACAACATCATTACACAAAGAAAAGAGATGGTGTTTATTTGGTTAAAAAAATAGCTATTTTGGCCACGCTGTTGGTGAAGAAATATTCTGTTTTTCTACCTAAATAGAATCTAGGTACATACAATAGCATCATTGCTAAAAGGAACTGTACTTTTGTATGAATCTTGAAAGTGGTGGAAAACAGAAATGGTCACTGGATAACTTTGTTTTAAGTATCTTGATTATTTTATTAAGGCCCCAATTTGAACTATAAAAGATGCTACCAAAACCCTGAATTTGAGAGATGCTTCCTTTTTTAGCTTAAGAAAATTTGATGTGAGATTTCTGATGTGAGATTTCTGTCAACAGTTAGTGAAAGTGCCTTGACTTTTATAAACCATTAGTTCAGACCATTGAATGCCCAATGGTCTTAAAAACATTTTCCTCTATAAAATACAGGATTATATTGAATGATAGAACATTTTTAGGGCCAGTTAGTTTATAATTTCACAATTATTTTAGCAAACATTTGTTAATCAAATACAAGACATCATTCACAAAGCTTGACGTACAACAAATATAACAAAGGTGGACAGAATTTGTTTCCTTGAAGACATATATTATAAAAAAATCAGAGAAAAAGCATTATAATCAATTTTTTAGATGTAATCATGTAGTCACTTGCCTTGTGAGAGAGCCAAGAAATGTTGTGGCCTTTGTTGACTAAGTTAGATAGAAAGAATTGTTAAGAAATGCTACCTGAGAAATTGGCACCAGATTTGATCCAAAATTAAGGTTTAAAAAGAGCTAACAAGACAAAGTTGGGACAGAAACGAATGCCTAGCCATGTTGTACAGGGAGTAGAATTTCCAGCATTATAAATAAAAGTCTTAATGGAAAAAAATATAAATTTGGGGCAGAAAATTTCAAAGTTTCAAAGTTTCAGTATCAGCCAAGCAAGTTGAATGTGACAGGAACATAAGAGAGCAAAATAAGAATGTTTAAAAGTGGTCAGATGACTAAGCATAGGTTCCACGAAAGGTTCTTTTCTTTAAAAATTAAAAAAGAAAGTCTGATAAACAGGAAGGATATAAAGTATATCTGTCTCTGAGCCATCTATAGATCCATGGGTAACTTGGAATTTCAGTTTCAAAGGTCATGATTATGGCATATGGGAAATAAATTCTGAGTGGAGAATTTCATATAAACCCAGGAATCAGAAAGTCTATACTCTAAGTTAAAAACTTAAAGTGGTAAAAATCCATCTCTTAAAGGCAGATGTCAGAAAAAAAATATATATGAGCTGTAACTCTGGGTAAAGAAGAAAGGAATCTCATTTGAAGATTTAGGACAACAAACTTACCCTCAAACTTGCATTATCTCCATGAACTAAAAGAATTTAACGTTAATTTAAATTTAGATTTTAGTTAAAAGAGCCCCTGGTATCTAGCAGAAGCAAATAAAGTTTCTCCATGGAGCATTAGAGTCTCAAACAAGATTTTCAAGAATTCCCATAGATAAAGTTCCAATGAACATGAGTTCAAAATCAGCATTTAAAATTGTTTGATACGTAATATTTGTACATACTTATGGAGTACATATAATGTTTTACATGCTTAGAATGAGTAGTAATAAAGTCAAGGTGTTTAGGATATTCCTCACCTTGAGCATTTATGATTTCTATATTTTGGGTACATTTCAAGTCCTCTCTTCTAGCTACTTTGAAATACATAATACTTTTTTATTAACTATAGTCACCCTACTCTGCTATCAAACATTAGAATTTATTCCTTCTATCTAACTCTACAAAATCAAAATTTTTATATTATTAAGAAATAAGAGATTAGAGGGGATCATAGAAATAATGAATACAGAATCAGACCTCAATAACACAAAATATTGGAATTCTCAGAAACAAATATGTCTTTATTGATCAATAAATAGATAGATATGGAAGTATGCAACTATAGGTAAATAATGTAAATAATATATAAAGAAATAAAAGAAAGAACCAAACACATGGATAAAGAAAACCTATTAAGAGCAACTTAGAAGGTCTAAAAAATCCAAGTAGACTTCTAAAAAATGAAAACGTAATAATATTGAGTATTCTCTGCAGCATTAAATGGCAAACTATATACATCTGAAGAGATATTTAGTAGATTGAAAGAGAAATCAGAAAAATTACATAGAATAAGGTACAGATAAAGAAGTAGTATATATGAATGAAGGTTAAGAAACTTGGAAGTTAAAGTAGAAATGTCTCACACAGAATTACATTGGAATTCCAGAAAGTTGTAAACATTATGAAAAATAGACACAGGCATCATTTGAGGACATAATGTCTTAGAATATTCTAAATTAAAGAAAAATATCTCTTCAACTATTTGGGAAGCCCAGTGGTTTCCAAATATAATAAATAAAAGTAAGTCCACACCTATACAAATTATTTTCAGACTGCAAAACACCAAAGACAAATAAAAGTTGTTAAAAGAATCCAGAGAGAAATGACAAATTGCCTACAAATAACAATATTTAAACTACACTTTCATAATACCAGTTGGTGCCAGAAGCCAGCAAGAAGAACATATAAATTGTTAAGAGAAAATTACTGGCAAAATCCAATTGAACATTAAGCAAAATTATTTTTTGTCCAAGAAGAGGAGAAAAATAAAGCTGTTTTAAGACTACCAAAAAGTAAAGAATCTTATACAACTCCATTAAGGAAAGAAACTTTTGAACATAATCTTCAGAAACAAACAAACAAACAAATGACTCAGGAAGTCAGAGATACAAAAAGGAATTTAAAGAATAATAATATAAACACAAAATGACCAACCACTAGCAACAGTAAGTTCTTGTAGGAAAAAACAAAAATTAGAAATAAAAGAGCATCTAAAACATCAGGAGAGGAAACGGAATGAAGACATTTCAGGGGCCTGGTATTTTTTTGAAAAAAATAAATGTATGGAAATATTGTACCCTTTGCTACATTAAGTAAACTACTTAAAAACTCAAGAATAACTACTAACAAAATAGAAATAGAGTGTGAAAATAGGGTGTATGATTTCCAAGCTGTTATGGGAAGAATAAACCGAATGAGGAATCACAGCCTTTAAAAAATGAATAAATAAAAAGAAACCCCAGAAAACTAGAATAAATAAAAATAATTACAATGGTAGAAATAAATATAAACTTACTGAATCCTCTAGAAACAGATCTTCAGTGTGAATTTTTTAAATCAACTATATTTAACTATATGTAATATGAAAATATATCAGTCTTACTTTCTGCTGAAGTTTCACAATTAAGACTCTTTAAAGAAATAGCTGGGGTTTTTTTTTGTTGTTGTTTGTTTGTTTGTTTTGTGACAGGGTCTCACTTTGTGACCCAGGCTGGAGTGCAGTGGCATGATCTCTGCTCAATGCAGCCTCCGCTGCCTGGGCTCAAGAGATCCTCTCACCTCAGCCTTCTGAGTAACTGGGACCACGGTCTTGTTGCCATGCCATACTGGGGTAATTTTTGTATTTTTTGTAGAGATGGGGTTTTGCCATGTTGCCCAGGCTGGTCGGGAACTCCTAGACTCAAGCTGTCTGCCCACCTTGGCCTCCCAAAGTGCTGTGATTACAGGTGTGAGTCATAGTGCCTGGCCGAAATAGTGGTTTTTAAGGTCTCAAGCAGTTAAAAAAGTACTAGCTAAGGCTGGAACATTTTTCTTGAGCTCCAAGCAAGCAAATACTCAACAATTAATGGAGACCCATAGAAAGGACACAGGAGCCAGCTTGAGGGAGTTCCTGCTGGCCAAATTTGGGTAATTTTAATATAAAAAATAATGTGAAATAATATATCAAATATATTTTTAAAAATAATTCACAGCTGCTTACACATTCTGAGAGAGAGGGGAAAGAAAGCAAATGGGGCAAAATATTAACAATTAGTGATCTTAGATAAAGGGTGTGAGTCTTTCACATTTTCTATGGCTTTGAAATAATTCATGATAAAACATGCCCGCGCATTAACTACAAGATCATGCCCAACCTACTTTGCAAAATAGTACTATCACATAAATGCATATTTTAAAATAACAAACATTTTGATATCTTGCAGATTCTATGTTGGTTTCTGGTCATGATTGCTTTAAATATTTATCTTAGCAAGTAATAATGCCATATGATCTCATTTGTTAAAGTTCTGCCCTTCCAATGTGACGAGACTAAAACAAAACAAAACAAAATTAACTGAGATTGGAAAACAAAAACAAAAACCTGGGAAGTCACTTCTTTTTCTGGTTTTGGCCAAGAGAATAGCACTGTTCCTCCCAGATACTTTTTTACAACTAAGGACTCTGAACAAAAAGACAACAAACAAGCGTAGAGAGGGTCTCTGAAAGGTGGAAAGAATGCAGACTGCCTAGGGGCCTCGAGCCTTAAGAATGATACCGAAGTGACTTCCCTGGGTTTCCTTATTGCCTCCCATGTATCTCACAGCCCTGCAGAAGTCTCCAAGCGAGAGCTGCAAAGAGACCCAAACATAAAATTCTCTAAGGTCAGTCTTTTTCCTTACCCCAAGGACCAGTTAAATGGTGGGCGAACAAAACAAACAACCTCTTTGGCCATACGCAACCAACTACAGCCAAGCACCAATGGAAGTCACTCCCCACAGCCAAGTACACTCCACATTTAGTGTGGCAAGTGAAAAGCTGATCTTCCACCCAATGCCACCACCCTCAACACCACTTCCCCATCTGTATAAGCAGGAGGTAGGCGCTGATCCCACTGTTAACAACCAGATGGGAGCTAATCTTCCTTCCCTCTGCTGGCTGGGGCTAGCTGAGCCTCCACCCCCACCTGCTGGTAGCAATGAAACTTAATGAGGCAGGGCAAGGCAGGGCTAGCTACCACTTCGATTCATCACTCACCCCAGTCATGTCATTAGGGCACAGTGGGGGTATTCACCTTGCATCAAGTAAGCAGAAAGAGGTGGTGTGAGCTTCTTTCCCTCCCGTGCCCTGTGTCAATGGGCAGAGAGAAGACCTCAGCTTCTGCCTCACCTAGGTTACTCATACGTTGTTGATGGGAAGGTGAAACAGCACAGCCCCTCTGGAAAAGAATATGATGGTTTCTCACAAAACTAAACATGCAATCACCATATGACACAGCAATTAAATTCTTGGGAGTGAAGAAATAAAAACTGATACCAAAAAAGTGTACATAAATATACATAGAGCTTTTTTATTTTTTTATTTTTTTGACGGAGTCCTACCCTGTGGCCCAGGCTGGAGCGCAGTGGCGCAATCTCGGCTCACCGCAAGCTCCGCCTCCCGGGTTCACGCCATTCTCCTGCCTCAGCCTCCTCAATAGCTGGGATTACAGGCGCCCGCCAACACGCCCAACTAATTTTTTTGTATTTTTTAGTAGAGACGGGGTTTCACCGTGTTAGCCAGGATGGTCTCGATCTCCTGACCTCGTGATCCATCCGCCTCGGCCCACCAAACTGCTGGGATTACAGGCGTGAGCCTCCGCGTCCGGCCACATAGAGCTTTATTCATAAAAATCACAAACTGAAAACAATCCACTTGTCCTTCAAAAGATAAATGGTTAAACAAAATGTGGTTCATCCATACCACGGAATAATACTCAGAAATAAAAAGGAATGAACTACCGAGAAGTCAATAACTTGTATGGATCTTAAGAGCATTGCACTGTGTAAAAGAAAGTCAATCTCAAAAGGTGTCCGACTGTATGACTCCTTGTAGACAACATTCTTATGAAGATGAATTACAGAGATGGAAAACAGATCAGGCATTTGCCAGTGTTCAGGGAAATAGGGAGAGAAGTTGATGGCTGTAGCAGTAAAAACATAATAGTGGGAATCCTTGTGATGGAACTGTTCTGTATCTTGACTGTGGTGATGGTCACCTGAATCTATGAACTTGATAAAATATGTAACTAAACACACATATACACACAAATGAGTGGACGTAAAACAGGTGATATCTTGTTGGTAGATGATATCAATGTGAATTTCCCAATTGCGATACTGTACTTTTTTTATGCAATAGTTCACCTGGAGGGTAAATGAGGGAAGAATACATGGGATGTCTCTGTGTTATTTTCTATAACTGCCTATAATATACAATTATCTCAAAACATTTACAAATATTTTTAAATGAATAAATAAATAAAATTGATACCACATCCCAAGGCAAGATGCAAGATCATCATCAGAATTTGCAAATAGATATTTAGAAACTAATATTGTGTCCTTTATTTTCCACCCCCTCCAGATTGTAAAACAAATTTAAGAGGTAGGATAAAGAATCAGAGGTAATAAGATGATTGTTGATGAGGGCTGAGGGTCTCTTTGGGTTCAAGTTCCTTCAAACACCTAGAGGATGAGAAAAATAACTGTCTTTCATCTGAAGTCTAGAGAAGAGATCTCAATGGGACCACTTAAAGAACCCAATTTGTCCCCTACAGGATGGTGGACACAGAGGACAAGTGTCTGTTTAATGCTTGAATTTTTAATGTAGCAATCTGTGTGTCTGGTTTCTTGCTCTGACAAAAGTAGTCAGAGCATTTTCTGCATTATGGGGAGTGCTTCAACATTCCCAGCGTCTATCAAAGTAATAATGCTAGAGTATTTACTGTGGATGCATGTGGCACAGATTCAAGAATGAACAGAAGATAGCTAGGCCTAATAGTGAAAGCTCAGCAGATAAAAGAGGAGTGCTAGGTGACCCATCAAAATGGAAGTGCATCTGGCTTCTTCAGGCAACTGCAGGTGAAAGATTCCCCAGGAATGGGGGGTGTCCCCCAAATCACAGTCAGCTTTTAATACCTATAACATCTAAATGTTAAGTTATCACTTCTGTTAGTCAATTAAGAATTTTTGGCTGAGTGTGGTGGCTCACACTTGTAATCCCAATGCTCTGGGAGGGTGAGGCAGGCAGATTTCTTGAGCTCAGAAGTTCCAGATGAGCCTGGGCAACTTAGAGAAACCCTGTCTCTACAAAATTACAAAAATTAGCCAGGAGTGGTGATGTGGGCCTGTAGTCCCAGCTACTCTGGAGGCTGAGGTGGAAGGATTACCTGAGTTAGGGAGGTCAAGGCCACACTGTGTCCTGATGGCACCACTGCACTCCAGCCTAGGTGACAGAGTGAGACCCTGTCTCAGGGGGAAAAAAAATTTCTCTCCACCTTTCTCCTCTTTCACCCCTAAAAATACACTGTGCTGTTACACCATTTACCTGTTTGTTCTTTGATCATTTTCTCTGGTCTTGCCCTGCCTTGTTCTATACTGCAGAGACCTTCATTTCCCAAGATCTCTTGACCACTATTATTACTTATTATTTTGGCTCTGATATGGACCTATTGTCTTCCTGTAGCCATATGCGGTGGTGGTGGGGGGTGGGGGGGACATAGGTAAAACATACATACATTAAAAAGCATCAAAATATATAATGGAAGGAGCCATAAACCATTCAGCATACATGAACCCAGGCACATGATAACCAAAGGAATTTAGCTGAAAAATCCAACTCATTGTGATTCTCTTTTATTTATAAATTCCACAAAGTGAGTTAGTAACAAAAGCGCTGACAATCTTCTCCCAGCTCCCATACTCATGGTAGAAATTAACAATGGGGTTTTTTAAATTAATAACTTTTTTTTTTGAGACGGAGTCTCCCTCTGTCACCCAGGCTTGAGTGCAGTGGTGTGATCTCGTCTCACTGCAAACTTTACCTCCTGGGTTCAAGCAATTCTCTGCCTCAGCCTCCCAAGTAGTTGGGATTACAGGCGCACACCACAATGCCAGGGTAATTTTTGTATTTTTAGTAGAGATGGGGTTTCACCATCTTGGCCAGGCTGGTCTTGAACTCCTGACCTCATGATCCACCCACCTCAGTCTCCCAAAGTGCTGGGATTACAGGCGTGAGCCACTGCGACCGGCCAAATTAATAACTTTTAATAGCTAAATAGTTACCATTTAAGTCCTTGTTTTTTAAAGCAGAAGTTTAAAATATATTATCAAAAGTGACTACACACAATAAACAGAAAATAGGGATAATGCACGGTGATGGAGATTTATCAACCAACTTGTGGTCATCTGTTGCCTAATGTAGTAGACAAAGTTTGTCACACAATTAGCATTAATGGAAGAGCAACCAAAATACCTACGAGAGAACTGGAGACTACTAGCAAAGTAACTTAACACTCTGGATCAACTCCCAAAAATATATACTGTTTCTCTGCAAGCTAACCTCAGTATAGCATAGAATTCTATTTTGATTAATCTATGGTGTTTTTGAGTGTGTATATTAATAGAGCATTTTTAGTGGTTGCTATAGATACTACATTATATTTGCAGAATTTACCACAGTTTACTTGAATTGACTGACATTTTTCCAGTGTGAGCTATGTATAAAAACATTATCTCCTTTTGCCCGACTTTACACTCCCCCATTAGTATAATTGTCTTAAATATTTACCCTTTCTACATTGAGAACCACACCAGACTATGTCATAACTTTTGCTTCTGCAAACCTGTAGACTCTGAGAAGGGCTTGGGGCTGCTTCTCACATGCTAATCCTAGGCATGAAAAACCAAGAATTCTCCCCAAATGGGATGAACTGAGAAGAATGTTTAGGACATTCAGAGGCAAGGTGAATCAATAATGACTGAGATAGAATTTTTACCTACATGCACAGTTGGGACTGGGGTCAGATTTATCAATAATTTTATTTAGAAAAAAATCATTGCATTCCTCCTATTGCAAATTCATATTTAATTAAGAATTAAGTTCACAATGCTAAAATTACTTTTCAAAAATATTTAATTGATTTTACAGAACTATTAGTTAGCATTAGTAGTGTGAGTGCACAGCTCACATTGCACACTTATTCATCCCCAGCTATTTCTCTGCCCCACAGCAGGACCTCCACTAATTGTTTTCTATAATGTAATATTTGCCACTCTCCCAGACAGTGGTCTGCAAACTTAGCTGCTTGCTAGAATCACCTGAAGAACTTGAAAATCCTGATGCCCTAGCCTCAACCCCAGAGATTCAAATTTAATTAGACACAATAATTTCTAAAATTCCCTAAACTCATCTAATGTACTGCCAAGGTACCTTACTGGCATGTGCTCTGACCCGAGGCAATCAGAACTCTCTGGGAATCTGACTTAGGACAAGACAGAGAGAAGGATTTGTTCATTCCTGTGGGCTGGGTCTTATGCTGTTGAATAATAGGAGAGTCAAGTGACGAACAAGAGAAGGAAGTGTGTCTGCAATGAGAGGAGAAAGAAGCAGAGTCACTGAAAGGAGCAGAAAAGTGAAGGTAGAAGAAGGCCCTTGGTCCCTGGTCCCTGGGGTCTGACTGCATTGTTGTCTTGGGGTCCATGTGTACCTTTCTGTCTTTATAACAAATTTTCTTTGCTCTTTAATCTTGCAGAAGTTTGTTTTTATTATATCCCACGAGAAGAGTCCTAACTGATAAAATTTTTCAGCTCAAAATCTTCAGCTCATTAATCACTAAATGTAAATGATGCTACTACTACAAATGTCACCCATTACCTAAATCACTCAGTTGGCATTTAGGAACTTATGTTCTGTGTTCTTTGAATCCTTTTAAGCCATTACTTACTCTATATACTGATGCTGAGGGATAAATATTAAATATTGTATATCTACATGCAATAGTCTACACATATCAGGAACTTTTGTTTGTTGATAACTTTTTTTTTGGTCTGTAATTAAACAGGCTACTTACCTTAAAATAACATTTGTGATCATTGGTAAGAATTATGTGATTGAAATAAATGAGCAAACATGAAAAAAATAACTAATAGGATGTTTTACATAGGGGAAAATATATCTTTCCTTTTTCTCAATTCCTACCCAATTGCTTGACTCCCAAATCAACTCTGTTCTTTAGAAGGTTAAAGTATAAAATGGGTCACTAGATTGTTACCACTTAGTGGAAAGGTGTCTATGGCAATACCCTTTTAATACCAGTTCTATTTCCACTACAGAGCAAAAAAAAAAAAATGCTCAATGAATCTTATTTTCCTGAAAATAAGATTCCTTATTCCAACAAAATTATAAGCTTTCAACTTCAGTCATTACAACGTCTAGTGCAATGCTTTGTGTAGAATGGAGGCTTTATTCATGAATTTGCTTAAATGAATAAATGAGGATAAGTTTGGCTTTTATATACAAGTCATATAGTAAAGATAATTGTTACTACCAAGCCTGCACATAAGGAAAAGATATTTTTGTAAGGCAATTTACAACAGCTTTTTGATTCTATTAACATCTCTATTTCCCATATTTTAAAAATGGAATCCATATAACTTATATTTGTAAGATACTCTCCTCTAGTAATAAATAGCTTTTGTGAACATTATAAATTTGCTAGTCTCAATGGAAACACATGGGGGCAAACCTAAATTATCACTGAGTTTCACTAACATCCAGAGACTGCATGATGTTCTAGTGCTAGTCTTACTGACATAAACATATGATGACAGAAGACAAAAATGTGCTTGTAATGGTCACATAAACATTTTAGGTTTTATTAAGGAAAAAATCATAATTTAATATACTGTTTCAAGAATTCATTAAAATCATACCTTTAGACAGAAAAATTCATTTTCCATTCTCTTGGGAATGTTTAGAATATTCACAGAGATAGCAACTCGATAGTTCTTCAAATGCTGCACTTTTGATTGATTAAAATGTTTATATATTATTAAAGGATATTGTAATTTCAAAGTTTCTAAAGGCATTTTTTTTCCAATGATAGAGATCAAAAGCAAAACACCGAGTTAGAGTTACAAATCTCCACTCATAGATATGGGAATAATATATTTTGTTCCATCAACATGTCTACTTTGCATTATTCAGCACAAAGCTTTGTGAAATAAGAATCATGGGAATATAAGAATATAAAGAAAAAAGGTACAAATAACAGCTTCATAAACTGAGAAATGTACATAAATAAATCATGTATATGTGGGCAGTTTGCTTAGCTGGCAAGAAACAAAATATGGAAAATCTGCTTGTTAAACAATAACTACAGAGTGTGCTTTTATGATGTTTTTCACCACAGTAATTCATATTAGAGATAGAAGCAGTTGCATGTTAAATAAAATCATTGAGCATTGTTCCCTTTGCATTGCAAAGAGCTGACTTGTGTTGTTTTTAGATGCCTCCCATTAGAAAGTAAATATTCCTTCAATGCTATGCATTTCACAAAATTTAATAAAGGCGAACTGTAAATAAAGTCACAGGGAGATTTCAGACAGTTTTATTAGGAGATTGTTGAAAAGAAAAAGAAAATTAAATACAATAACAGTAAACGTGGTTCTCACATTGAAACCAGGCTCAAATAACTAGGCTACCATAGAAAAATTTCCAATTCTTGCATTATGATGTAAAAACAGATTTTTGTACAGATTTTGTACAACAAAATTCGTAATAACCTTTTATCATTTTTAGAAAACTTTAAATATATAGATAAAAATAGACAATTTTCATAGGTCCTACATGAAGATGAGTATGTTCTGTTCCAAGGGCTTGCATAGAGCGCAAATGTGGTTATAATATAGAACAACTAGACATTAATATTTTTAGGATTACAAAAGCATGGAAACCATAAAATGGGCACATTTTACTTGTTTATGCCAAAACACAAATTTCCAAACCAACCTGTATAACTAAAATAGGGAAAAAATTAAGTTACAGACTTACAATAACATTTCATGAACTGTAATATTTACAACATGTTAGTAAGAGTCTCTCTTAACATACAGCTGATAGCTTTTTCTTTAATCCTTGCTAAAATTTCCTTTCATTTCAAATCAAACACTAAAGCATTCTCAAAGGTCTTCAAAGTATGTATTTTAAAACTATTTAATCCACGTAACAGGTGACTCTATGCCAGGAGCAGAGCAATGGCTGATTCTACTACATATGTAAGTTGTAGGCTTTTTAAAAAATCTTTCAAAAAATGTATGATGCAAAAGCTTGACACAAGTCCATTCAATTTTAAGTGTTGTAATCCTTTAAAGACTGCATATAGGGAAAAAAACACATAGAACTAGGAAAAGAATCTCTTGTGCTCAAACAACAAAAGGTGGTTATGGAAGAACTATGCTTAGAAAACCAAGTTTCTACAAATCATTTACTAACAATACTTTAAATAAAAATAATGCTCCCTTTGTAAGCAAGCTAAGATAGGAACTGTACATATAACCTTTTTATGGTATTAAAAAAATGAACTTAGCTGGCTAATAGTGAGCTACACAAAAGAATTATGTTCCAGTATTGCAAGGAAGACCTAAAAGGTATAGAAGCGTAATGCCAGAGTATCTATAATGTTAATTTTTTCTTAATCAAGTAATTAATACCCAATCAGAACTATATTTAAACATTTTAAGCTAGTTTTCTTAGACATTGAAGATTTTGCTGTTTTGTGGTAATAAATAATGTTACGATCATACAATTTTAAGATGACAGAAAAATCATAAAATGTATAGTGACCGTACTGATTCATATCAGTCTTTAAAGGTGTAATTCCAGATATGCAAAAAACAAAGAGAAGGTAACTTTAGCATGTAATAAGCATGTTTGCCGCTTTACTTCCAGTTATCTGCACAAAAGTGAAAACACATACTGTAACTTTCAAAAAGACAGTGAAAATAACACATAGCCACCCTTCCCTCTGACAAGGGTGGGAAGCACAGCACATTTTAACTTTATCACTCAGCGCTACATGGTATTGGACTGGTACATCAAGGTTTGTTAGGTTTTGTTTTCAGCAACATTAACATAATATGACATTAACATATAAAAATATTTCTGGTGTTTTGATTTGCTGTTCAGCCACAATCCATTCCCAATAGTGCAGCTTGGGGCACTAGCTGGGATTCAATATACAAATAAAAGTGGCTGACACAGAGTTCTGATGTCACCAGATGCTTAAGATCTCATTCATTAATACTGTGACTCCAGACAAATATTTACATGCCTGCATGCGTTAAACCAGAAAGACGTCTTTCTGACCAACAGGGTGACAAAACATATTTTCTAAAATTTTCATTTTCCTAAACTCTAGTGTACTACTGCATACATAATACCTTCCTTGTGTGTTTTATGTTTATATACTGTACATATGACCAACAGTTTGAATAAGAAGCAAGATTATTATCTTTAATTCTATATACCACTACCAGTTTGGAATGAAAACATGTTACAGTTATATATTTTTTTTATTTTTAAGAAAAAAAAAAACCTTCAGTGAAAGCTTTTGGCTTATATTCAATGCTTCTTTTCAGATATGCAAAATGTTATTTCATTGGGTTGTTGTCAACATCCATTTGTTGGTCTTTTGGAAAGTATGTGAAAAAAAATTCTTCAGGAGAAAACCCACAATTAGAGAGTTTGAAATTGAATGTAACAGAAAATCACTTGCATTTTTTTTTTTTTTCAAGAATCCTCTATGCCCCCTACAAGTTCGTTCCAAGTGTTCTTGCTGGTTTCTGGAGGACATAATTCTGTAAGTCTGGGTAACCACTGCTACAAGAGTCTCTTGATGTGCTCAGATACAGAATTTTCAGAAGAGGAAAATGGTTCATTCCATTAGAAAAAAACAAAGCTAGGTCTTATTCAGACCTGCCTTTAACTCTGTATACAATTGTCCAGCAGCAAGTTGCAGTAATTAACAGTAAGAACTTTGATACTTGTACATTTACAAACATTCTCAGGTGTCTGGTATGAACCACAGGTGAAAATCAGTGGAGGAAACTTTTTTTTTTGTAGAATACTTAAACTTTTAAAGAACATTAATACACAAAATTCAGGAAGTTCCCTTAAAAGGACTTTATTTTTTTCTGAACTTTCCCATGACGAATGTCTGACTGCAAAGTTCTTTTCTACAACATGGATTTCTTCAACAGGAAAGATTCAGTACATGACAGTAGTTTTCAAATACAGTCTTCCATCTAGAAATGAACAGTAAAAAATTAATTAATGGCATGGCATTTGGGGTACAAATGTGCATGTAAAAATGATGTAACTTGATATAAAATTTGTAGTTTTTATTAGATCTTTACTTGGTTAGGAAGTAACATTTTTCACCTCTTCTCAAAGTTAATTTCATAATTACACTGAGTTTATGCAACTGAAAAGAATACAGCATTTCTACTTCTCATAAATATATATTTGCTATTTTGATATCAGTTCCAGAGCACTCAGAAAATAGCTAAGAGTATGTGTGTGTATTTTACTGATATGCAAAGTTAGTTGATTTCTATTGAATAACAATTACTTCCTTCAAGCTTGCAGAACCAAATTTTCTCTGAATGCACTCAGGTGTATCTCCATCAGGAAAGACTGAACTCCCATCTTACTCTTTAGCAGTGTTGTTAAATATACCATGTAATGTAACTATTGTGCACATTCGTTGCTATTTATATGAAAGCCACCTAGGTTATTTCATCACTGTCAATGAACTATAGCCTTTACCCCTTGAAGTGAGATTCATCCAACAATTAAATATTAAAATGTAAACACTGTATATTACTCAACTTTTACTAATGAGCAAACACACAGTTGTGTGAAAAAGAAAAGGAAATCAAATCTTGGAGACATCGAATAAATCCATTTGAATGAAGCACTAATAAGAAATAGGAAATTAAAAATCCAAACCAAAAATAAAACAATATCAAACATAAGCATATTTCTCAAATATTTAATACCCTCTAAACTGTCCACTTCCTGGTGTGGCCTAAACTTTGTATATATTTGTCTAATATATGTCTGAAATTCAAATTTTAATACGTACAGTACAAAGGAGAACAATCAGAAAAGGAAAGTATTCCGAGCTTTGAAAAGTACATATTGCCATGTAAATGTTTGCAAAATGTCTGGTAACTGGAAGAATTAAAATATAAGAAAACATAAATAACCTATAGTACATTCAGGAAATAAAAAAGATAGTCTAAATATTTATGGACCTCACCTTCAACTTTTATACAACTACTTTTATACAATCTATAGTGGATATAGTAAGTTGCAAGGAACTTAATATCAGCAATGTTAAATCATGTTGTACTTCATAGAAACATTGGTAAACCCAAATTATATATTCCTCTCATTTTTTTCTATTTTTTATAATCCTTCCTTTTTAAAAAATGTTTTTAATTCTTGTGGGTAAATATTAGGTGCATATATTATATTTATGGGGTACATTACATATTTAGATACAGGCATACATGCATAATAATCACATCTGGGTAAATGGGGTATCTATCACCTCAAATATTCATCCTCTATGTTATAAACAATCCACTCTCAGTTATTTTAAAATGTACAAATTACTATTAACTATAGTCTCTTTGTTGTGCTATCAACTGTTAGATTGTTATTCATTCATCCTATTTTTTGGAACCCATTAACCATCCCCACTCCCTCCCCATTCTCCCCACTAACCTTCCCAGTCTCTGGCAACCATCATTCTACACTCTATCTCCACAAATTTAATAGTTTTAATTTTTAGCTCCCACAAATAAAGTGAGAACATACAAAGTTTGCCTTTCTGTGCTTGGCTTATTTCACTTAGCATAATGACCTCCAGTTCCATCCATGCTGCTGTAAATGACAGGATCTCATTTTTTTATGGCTGAATAGTACTCCATTGTGTATGTGTACACCATTTCCTTTATTCATTCATCTGCTGATGGACAATTAGGTTGCTTCCAAATCTTGGCTATTGTGAATAATGCTGCAATAAACATCTTAATAAACCTTTGTAGGGTTGAAATACTACCTCCAAGATGTCATGAAACTCTGTTTTGCTCATTGAGTATACAGAGTCCTCCCTTTTGCACAGAGTATACAGTAGTCCTCCCTTATCTGCGGGGGATATGTCCAGACTGCCAGTGGAGGCCTGAAATCATGGATAGTACCAAACCCTATGTTATGTATACTATGTTTTTTTGTATACATACATACCTATGATAAAACTTAATTTATAACTTAGGCACAATAAGAGATTAACAATTACAGATAATAACGATGCAATTATAGATACATGGATAATAATAGAACAATTATAGCAATATACTGTAATATAAGTTATGTAAATGTAGCCTTTCTGTCTCTCAAAATACTGTAACATTTTCAAACTATTGTTGACAATGGGTAACTGGGACTATGGGAAGATAAACTATAGATAAGGAGGGACTACTGTAAGTTTAGTAAATATGTGTTAAATGAATGCATTAATCAGATATAGGTCTTTAAAAAGATATAGATTTCATATGGTTTATACAAAGTAGATATTGAATTATATATATGGTTATATATTATTATATGTAATTATATATAATATTATAAATATAAATATAAAAACATATTATATAATGAACATCTCAAATCCACAATTTTCCCTCCCAGAGGCAGGGATGTCCATGAGATTAGCCTCAGACTGGCTAAATGCTAATAAGTTGTGTCAAATATCAGTTGCCTCTCTTAAAATTAATCTAGTTCAACTTTAAGAATAATAATAATGATTACTTGAAAGTCGCTAAATAGCCTTAGCTTTTCAGGACTGGGAGTGGTGGCTCACACCTGTAATGCCAGCACTTTGGGAGGCTGAGTGGGGAGGACTGCCTGAGCCCAGGAGTTCGAGACCAGCCTGGGCAACACGGTGAGACCCCCCATCTCCATTAAAAAATAATAGTTACTAAATGAACAAATAAAAAAAGAAATGCCCTTAGCTTTTCAGTTCAGCAATCATATACTAGGATTTTTCTTAATAGTTGAAACATACAATAATCACAATAAAGGTCTGCTCCCTCAAAATAGCATACATGTTTGGATATAAAATATAACCTAAGATTAACCAATGAAAACATGTATTTAATCCTACTGAACTCTAATTCTGAGCAACGATGTAAAGACATGCACAAACTGTGTCTAATTCTCTCTGTAGATATGTGTAGATACGCAGTCTAAAAGGATTTTACCTCTTTGGCCCCTAACTGTCGTTTCTGATTGATACTAAATATTACTGCAGTTCAGCAGTAGACATTTTGGTATTAAATAAAGATTGGAACCTCCTAAATCAGGTATTAATCAAATACTAGTATCAAGGCCATATAATTTAGGTAAAAATTTATTTCTAATTAAGGATATGGCAGTACCGTGTTGATATATTGTGAAACATTTATTGTTTTTGTATGGAATATGGCCTGATTTCTTCTGTTTGCTTAGCTTAATTGGGCTCACCTGTGGGACCAAACTATGTTTTTCTCACTTACATTATATGAGTAATATATAATTATTTGTGGTTTCAGCATAGCAGGAGTTTCAATTACTCATTTAGTAAATGAACCTAATAATATTATAAAAATAAACAGAACAAAAATTTCTGTCTTTCGTATATTTACTACTACCTGGCTAAAAATTGGACTGTTCTAAAGACAATTTTGATTCAAATGATTTCTACTACATAAAGCAACATTGATTTGTTTAAAAATCTACTAACAGAGAATAGAGAAGTATCCAAAAAGATAGAGTGTTGATACTTTTGCCAAAGCTTTCTAATTCTTAATCCCTTAATTTATTTATCCCTACTTAGCTCTCTTTTCAATTGTCTCATTATTTCTAGCATGTATTCAATTATATTGAGATTATCATTCCCATTCTTATTTTTTAAAAAATACACAATATTTCCTAGGATTAAACAGAGGGAACTGAGACCTTGTCAACTTCCCCAGAATTCAAATTTCATTAACCTAAGTCCTTCATAAACTTTATAAAAAGTAATAATTTGCTCAAAAGTAACATTTCATAAAAAGTAATAATTTGCTCAAAAGTAACATTTCAGTACTCACTGTGGAACTCTTAAGTCTCTGTGCAATGAAGAAAAGCAACTAAAGTATTAAATACAGTTTTCTAATCTTCTGAGATCTACAGTATATTAAGTAGAAAGAATCTAGGAGCAAAAAAATGGATTTATACAAATAATCCATTAAGTATGAATAATTGTTTAAAAGACCCATATTTACATTAACCAGCCAAATTATTCTCCATGGTCTACAAAGTGGTACCTAAGTTGGTGCTGCTTTTCCTCTTCAATCTTATCTTTTACTTCTCTCCCCTACGTTTAGTGGCCTGTCTATTCTACAGCACACCAAACTCTATATTGTGTTGTAATATTCAGGCCTGTTCTTCCTTCAAGAAGCCTAGAATACAAGTATGCCCTCTCTCCCTACTTCCCCTTCTGCTGCCTCCTATTGAACTTCTCTACAAAGAGCTCCACTAAGTACTCCTCAATACTATCACCCTAAGAATTACTACTCTGTAGCGCTTATCTCACTTTGAAGTCATATAAAGTGAGCCTCCCCCACGATAAGCCCCGTGGAAGAGGCAGCTGCCTCTTTCTGCCAGTGTTAGAATGAGAAGCCTTCAGCATGATGTTTGCATTAAAAGTTTTAGTGTGGCCTCAAATATTAAACTTTTGAAGAAAGAAATTCATTAATATGCCTATGTAACAAAAATTATTAGCATGTTAGAAATTTTAAAGTTTATCTAAAACTAAATATTTTAAATAAAACTCTCTTAGATTTGTAAAATATATCAGTAATAAGTATTTCATAAGCATCTTTACCATGGGTACCTATATAAAACACATTTATAAAAATTACATATATTATGTGCTCAGTATCTGATCTGCTGTAATTCTACTTTTAATAAATATGTCTCCTATTAAATTTTTGGCTAATTTTCCTAACAGATGGACAAATGTATCAAGCATTAAAGATGTCAGCTATAAAATAGACCCCACCTGTCACATTCAGGTAGTTCTCTATGATTAAATAATTATTAGACATCAGAGATCCTCTACTTCAGAATCCACCGGAGGCAGAAATGCACCAGGCACAGACAGACCCTTGAGGACTATCTTTCTTTCATTTACAGACCCTTATTTTAAAAGCAGTTCTATCATATAATTTTGTCATATTTATTAAAACATACTTGTAGATCATTAAAAGTCTGTAGGAACAAAATTTTAAACAAATGTTATAGTGTTCCAGAGAAGTTATATTGGCCCTGTAGCACACAGTAAACAGCTGCATGTGGACATACCCAGGGAACTAACAACAGGCTTCTGAATTACGGGGCTGTGGTTCTAACTCAGCCTTCTGTTAACAAACCACCTGAATGAAAGGCGGATGGCAAATGTGCTAGGAAGGATATATGGTCCTATAATTCAAACTGTGCCGTGTCTTTATGTTATATAATAATGGTCCCAGTATTCTCTCCTTTCCTGACTTCAAACAGCAAGAAAAGTCATGGGCCATGGAGAAGACTTTGCAAAAATGAGCAGCAAAAGAGAGGTTATTGGAATCCCTGGAGCGTGTCCATGGCTGAGACCTCATTATTCGGAAGTGTGCTGTTTACATCTGGAAACTCAGAGGGCTGATTCATACATTTTATTTTAAAGGTTACTCATTGGACATCATACTTACCCTCTAACTAGATAATCTCAATCCTGCCCACCATTTTCTACATTGTCTTTAGTTCTTTCTGTATGTGTTTGACACGGAAAAAATATATTTCCTGTTTGTTCCTCATGCTGAGCCAAGTTTACCAATCAATTATTCCTCGATATCTCAAATGGATGAAAGCTTTACATTAAGATTAAGTAAACTGGCAATAATGATTCGTATCAAGAAAGCTAATATTTTCTGAGCACCTGTGATGTTAAAGGTGCTATATCGATTTTAAGTCTAAACTTCCCACCAACCCAAGAAAATAATGCCTCTTACAAATAAGGCTGTGAAGGCATAGAGAGTTTAAGTATCTTGCACATTTTCACAGAGCCAGCAAATGGAAGTGCAGTGATTTGACATTTCTGTGAATTCAAATTTCATGTCCATTCCACTCTATCACTTTTCCTCTAATAAGCAACTGGACTGTCCCTGGAAAAAATATGATGTCTTTGACACACAGAATTATAGGACTGACTCCTAAACACCTAGTACCATTTGTCTCGCTGCCTTGTGGATCTGCTCTTTGCCTTCCTCCCAGGAGCAGGGCTTCTTTTTAGTCTGTAAAGCCTCAATCAGTCAACGTGAAATCAGAACTAGAATTCTTACGGCGTAGTTTCAAAGAAAATACCTTCCTTTAACACAATGATTATTTGCTTTTGCATGGGAGGTTGATATGACAGAAAAATCATCAAGCTAAACTTTGTGCATGGGAGTACTTAATTAAAAAGTCTGTTCTAATTAAAAGCATTTGGGAGTAGGGGTTGAGCGAAACTATTTAAATTACAAATTCCTAATAGTTTCAAAGTTCATTGTGATTTGATGCTTACAGCTATAATTTGGTGTATAAGAAAGTATCTCGTGTCTAAGAAAGCATTTGGTATATAAGAAGGATCACTGAATAGTTTATTGTGGGTGTGAATTTTTGTATGCTGTTTGTTACTATGGAGATTTAGATCTACAGAAAATAAATTGAAGAAAAACTTGTAAATTATTTGTAAAAATGGATCTCAGATTTTAATACTACAGTTGCAACCATGAAATCAGACCCAGTAAGTATATAGATTTTACATATTTTATTCACTGTGTCTGAGGAGAGAGACAGGAGAATTCTATCTCAAAATTTCTAGTTTTGTACTCATGGACTAAGTTTAATGTTTGGTTTAATATTTTTTAATGTATATTATATGAAGTTATTGCTAACATCTAATACACATGGACAGATGCGAAATTTAGCTTTTATTCCATATATAAAAACTAGAGTATTGAATAGATTGATCATTTATTTAAAAACTAATGAAGTTTGTTTAATACCAATCATATGGCCGGGCGCAGTGGCTCACGCCTGTAATCCCCAGCACTTTGGGAGGCTGAGGTGGCCGGATCACGAGGTCAGGAAATTGAGACCATCCTGCCATCATGGCGAAACCCTGAATCTACTAAAAATACAAAAAAATTAGCTGGGTGTGGTGGCACGTGCCTGTAGTCCCAGCTACTTGGGAGGCTGAGGAAGGAGAATTGCTTGAACCCAGGAAGCGGAAATTGCAGTGAGCCAAGATTGCGCCACCACACTCCAGCTTGGAGAAAAAAAAAAAACCCACTCACATTATGTGACAAGATTTTATATAAGAAGATGACATATAAATTAATACAATTTCAAATTGACACCAAAAAATCCAATTTGTTCACTGTGAAAATCATGTAAAATCCTTAACAATGGAGTATGCTTGTGGAAGGTATCACACAATATGCAAATAGATTTCTATTCCAGTTTTGGGAAGAACTCCCTCACAAACATTCACAAGGATCTTTTACACATCTTTTGCACGAAGGACTTTAATAAATTGCGTTTTCTGTTAGGAAGTAGCTTTATTAAACAGGTCATCTATTTGTTCAAAACTTATATCCAGGCACCTGTAATCTAGGGATATTTGCTGCTTTCACAAAACAGTTGTACATGCAGATGCCTCACTCTTCCAGAGCGGAGGAAAATATTAACACAGCAGAGGGCAAACATATCACATCACATGTCCAGAAAGTTTAATATTTACTTAAAGAATCTGAGGTTAATACAAAATATAGTAGCCGTGAGTGTCTCTCAACATAATGTCTTCATCATGTGAAGTAAAGGAAACCAAAACAAGCGATGAAAACAAATGTTAATGATTCATGTGATATTTGATAAGACAACGAAAGGAAGTCAAAATAAAAGCAAACAAACAGGAACAGATGGGAAGGATCTTTGTCAAGTCATAACCCCTCTTCTAAAACCCCCAAAGGAAGAAGCTAATTAAAGAAAATATTGTTTCTTGCTTTTTTTATAATTTTATATTTAGAGTAAGAACATTCTGCTACTGCTAAAGCAAAAAAGCAGAGACACAAAGTCTACATTAAACATGAGAAATATTTTAGCGAGACTGATGTTCTGCACAGGCCCATTTATAAGAGGATACTGAATAATTACCAGTTCTTCTCATGAAATGCAGATAATAACAGTGCAAGTGATTTCCAGACATTTGAAGACTAATATATTCAAAGCTGTGTTTAAATATAATTAAAAAGTAAAAACTGAAAAAGTAGTAACAGATTCTGTGGTTTTTTTTTTTTTTTCAAGGTTGTAACTGGGGAACCTGAGGCCTGCAGAGTTGGGTCAAGGTGAAAGGACTAGACATCATATTAGACCTCACATCGTTTTTATATGCTTTTTCCATTAGCACTGGGTGCTGTTCTAGACAATAAGCAAAGACTGTGTGCAGGAAAGTACAACAAATGGGTACTTTGTCTGTACACTCCAAATACACCACAATAAGAAGTAGGTAATGAAGTGGCTGGGCGTGGTGGCTCATGCCTGTAGTCCCAGCACTTTGGGAGGCCGAGGCAGGCGGATGGCCCGAGGTCAGGAGTTTGAGACCAGCAAAACCCTGTCCCTACTAAAAATACAAAAATTAGCGGGGCGTGGTGGCACATGCCTGTGATCCCAGCTACTCGGGAGGCTGAGGCAGGAGAATTGCTTGAACCTGGGAGGCGGAGATTGCAGTGAGCTGAGATCGAGCCACTGCACTCCAGCCTGGGCAGCAGAGTGAGACTCTGTCTCAAAAAAGAAAAAAAAAAAGAAAGAAAAGAAACAGGTAATGAATTACATAAGAGGCCAACATGGCCTTGCTTATTTGAAATCAGGGTAGATAATGTGCCTTATTAAAAAAGGCTGGTATGCTCATGTTCTCACTCATAAGTGGGAGTTGAACAATGAGAACACATGGACAGAGTGAAGGGAACATCACACACTGGGGCCTGTCAGGGGGTGGGGGCTAGGGGAGGGAGAGCATTAGGACAAATATCTAATGCATGCAGGGCTTAAAACCTAGATGATGGGTTGATGGGTGCAGCAAACCACCATGGCATATGTATACCTATGTAACAAACCGGCATGTTCTGCACATGTATCCCAGAACTTATAGTAAAATAATTTATTGCATCATTAAAAATTTTTTAAAAAGGCTGGTATAAAGTTCTTGATTGTGGCTAATAATTAGACCAAAAAATTGTAATCACAAACCGCTTTTATATATTTTTTCAGTTCTCTTCAAATAAGAAAGTACATAAGAGAACACAGGTTAGTTGAAAACATGTTCTAATGAGAACACATGGACACAGGAAGGGGAACATCACACACCGGGGCCTGTTGTGGGATGGAGGGACAGGGAGGGATAGCATGTGGAGATATACCTAATGTTAAATGACGAGTTACTGGGTTTGGCACACCAACATGACACATGCATACATATGTAACTAACATGCACGTTGTGAACAGGTACCCTAAAACTTAAAGTATAATAATAAAAAAAAAAAAGAAAACATGTTCTGAGAACAAGAGATCATCTAAAGCTATAAAACACAGTTTGTTAAGGTACAGGCTTACCTCCTTTTATTTTGCTTCATTTTATTGTAGGACACAGATACTGTTTTTTTTTGTTTCTTTACAAGTTGAAAGTTTGTGGTAACTCCACACTGGGGAAATGCTCACTTAATGTTACTGCATCACATTTTGGTAGTTCTCCCAATATTTTCAACTTTTTCATTACGATTATATCTGTTATGGTGATCTGTGATCAATGATCTTTGATATTACTGTAGTAACTGTTTTGGGGGTTCCACGAACTATGCCCATATAAGACAATGAACTTAATAAATGTTGTGTGTGTTCTGACTGTTCCACCAACAATTGATTACCCCATCTCTCTCCCATTCCTTGGGGTTCCCTATTCCCTGAATCACAACAATATTGAAATTAGGTCAATTAATAATCTTACCATAGTCTCAAATGAAAGGAAGACTTCCATGTCTCTCACTCTAAATCAAATGCTAGAAATGATTCAGCTTGGTGAAGAAAGCACGTCAAAGTCCTAGACAGACCAAAAGCTAGGCCTCTTGCACAGTCTGCCAAACTGTGAATGCAAAGCAAAAGTTCTTGAAGGAAATTAAAAGCTACTCTAGTGGATGCACAAATAACAAAAAGCAAAGCAGCCTTAGTGCTGATATGGAGAAAATTTGAGGGTTCTGAATAAAAGATGAAACCAACCACATTTCTCTAAGCCAAAACCTCATCCAGAGGAAAGCCCTAACTTCATTCTGTTCTAAGAAAGTTAAGAGAGAGGGTATTAATGATATTCTAGTCTGTACTCAAGGATCTGCCCCAACTGGGGTCGAAATCTGCATCCTGTGATTCTGTGAACTCAAATCTGTTCAAGAACTGAATGTTCTCCAAACTGTATTACCATAACAACAACCAAGCAAAATTAACAAAAAATTAGCATGATGATGATGATAATCATCATCATCGTCAACTATCTATTGTTTGTCTATGCAACAAAGAACAGGTAATTATATGATTAACGTTAAGAAAGCCCTTCGACAAAGTGTTTTAGTCACGAATGAGTGGCCTAAACTCATGTACACACAGTTGGGATCCCATATATTGCATTGCTAAAACCTAAATGTTGTTCCTGTCCTATGCACGTGGCATAGGACCCAGACTATCATCTCTCCCAAGTTGTCTTCTTACACTGACAAGTATAATGCTTCACTATCCTACAGAAATTGCTGAAAGTCTGGCTATAAATCTCCTTAAGAGCAGATAAAATACCGTATTTGTGTATTTCTAGCATCTTGAGCATTGCCTGGTACATGGAAAGGGCTCAATAAAAATATATGGAAGGAACTATCAAAATTAATGTCACAAAATGAGGAGAAGATGGATGTTATGTGGCTCTAGATGTTATGCCCTGGGAAGAACACAGCCCCACTGGGATAGTATATTGGCTTAGCATACCTGACCTGAGCCTAAATATGAGGAAACATCAGATGCAAAATGAGAAACATTCTATTAAGAAAAGGACTGTATTTTTCAAAAATGTCAATTTTATAAATTATTTTTAAAAGACGAAGAAAATGCTCAAGATTAAAGAGACTAAAGAGAAATGACAACTAAATATAGCACGTGACCCTAATTTAGATTCAGTAATGAAGGGAAACAAATGCTATAAAGGACATTATTGGGTCAAATGACAAAATTGGAATTTGGATGTCAGATCAGATAAAAGTATTGTCAATGAAATATTTACTGAGCTGATAAATATACTGTGTTTGTGTACAAGAGAACATCTTTATTGTTAATAAATACTCTTTGAAATAAATATGGATTAGATGATAGGTAAAGGCCCATAATGTGTGCATCTTACTTTCAAATGCTTCAGAAAATATTATATAGACAGAGAAAATCCTAAAACACATGGAGGCAAAATATTAAAAATTGATGAATCTTGGTAAAGAATACATGACAGTTTTTACACTGTTCCTGGACTTCTCTGTAAGTTTAAATTGTTTTGTTGTTTTTTTATATATATATATATTTTTTTTCTTAGACAGGGTTTCACTTCGTCGTCCAGGCTGGAGTGCAATGGCACTATCTCATCTCACTGCAACCTCTGCCTCCTGGGCTCCAGTGATCTTCCTGTAGGCCTCCCAAGTAGCTGGGACTACAGGCATGTGCCACCATGCCTGGCTCATTTTTGTATTTTTAGTAAAGACAGGGTTTCACCATGTTGCCCAGGCTGGTCTCAAACTCCTGGACTCATGCGACCTGCCTGCCTCTGCTTCCCAAACTGCTGGGATTGCAGACATAAGCCATTGCACCTAGCTTAAATTCTTTTTTCAAACACAAATTAAAAAAAAAATGTCAGCTATATCAGATATTTCAATGTCAGCTATATCAGATATTTATTAATAACTAGTGAAAGATTTACCCTTTCCACTATCCACATATACTGTTTCACTGGTCATACGGACAGTGTTCTCATGGTAAGTATTTTTCCTGCTTAGCAATGAGGTTTTTGAGAAGTTTATTCAAGTATTAGGAAACAAATGATTCATGATTTTCTTAACAGAGTTCTCCAGAAATATCAGGTTTGAAACTTACTGGACAGAGGGTGCGGACTTTAGCTAGATTCTAGTCTATCGGTCTATCATGTTTTAATGGCAAATTTACAATTGTAAAGCTTATGAAGTCTGCTTAACTATTACCTGTTACTGAGTTAGGACTGCATATGCAATGTGCATTTGTTAGTATAAGAAATTACTGTTCTGTTTGACTCTATTTGAAATAAATATTATCTTTTAAAAGCTTATCAAAAACAAAAACAAAAACAAAAAGCAGAGCGCAGGCCCTCTTTAAAGTTTTGCTTTGCTTTTGTAAATAAAGAAAAAAATTTATATTGCTGGAGAAATGCTTTGGTAAAGTATTTTTGTGTGTGTCTTCTAATTAAATATTCATTAGTAAGAAGCAAGAAGCCATCAGAGTGGTTAATGTACCAGCAAGTGAGAATGGGGTACTTTGCACTTAGGTTACCTTGTCCTGATTGGAAGGTGAGACCTCTGGATTTCATCAAAGTGAAAGACAAAGAAATCTCTTATTACTTTCTCCATTCTTCTATTCCTTTCTGAGGGAAAGAAGACTAAGAAACAAGGGTGGAAGGAAATAATCATATAAGTGCAAATCTGATCCTAAGTGATGAATGGACATATTATCTAATACACTTAATTAAAACAGAGCATAGAAGAAAAATGATTTCTTGTTTGATCAAATAAGATGCTACAGAGAAGGAAAACAGGGATATTTTGATTCATTTCAAGCCTTTATATCTTTTCAGAACTGCAAGAAACAGACAAAATCCTGTGAATAAATTGAGTTTTCAGAATAAATTTATATGTTATCTCTAAGAAAAAAACCAGAGGTGGCAATTAGAAGGGCAGCTCTTGTCAAAGCCTAGTTATTTTCTTCTAAGTTTGGAAGGAAAAAAAAAATCATCATCTGGCTTTTAAAAGTTCAGCATTTTCTACTTTTTTTCTATTTTCTCCAGCATGACTAATTTGTTACTTTTAATAAACATTGTACTTGTTTAGGGAGGTAATTGTGGGTGAATAAAATTCTACATCTTTAAAGCCTTATTTAATATATTTACAAAAAGCTGAACTGAGATTCTGGGTTAGTGTTCAACTTGACAAATGACAGGCAAAGTTCAATGAAAGAGCTCTCAAAACTTTTCAGTAAATATGAGAGTTTCCTAGCTAAAGAAGTGACACTTTCATGGGGAAATAACTTTTCTTTATATCTTATCTAATGAAATCATCAACTGATGTTTAGACAGTATATGGGTGAGAACAATAACATCCTATACAAGAACTTTTAAGTAAGGTGGCCGGCCCTCTGTGCACTAAACTTTAACACAGAAGAGATAAGTTCAAAGATATGCAACGTTATATTAAAGAGAATGACTAGCAAACAGGCAAGAAAGCACATTGACAGAAATATCATAACTAAAGGAAGAATATGAGAATCAATAGAATGTTTGCCCTGAAATGAAGCCTGGAGAAAGCAGCTAATCAAGCAAATTTAACCAGACAGGGATAATGTGACTTTCAAAGACAAACATGGACATCTGCTCTGTCTTTAGATATATTCCTGAATCCATTAAATAGTAGGAACATATCACACTCCTTGTTCTGATTCCATTCTCACTAGGGAACTGGACAGTTTTATTTTCTGAAGAGCCTTCTGTGGTAGGCATCCTCTAAGATGATCAGCAATGCCCCCTGCCTCCTACAATTACAGCCATACATGATACCTTCTCCTTAAGTGTGGGTTGTACCTAGGGACTTGCTTCTAATGAGGAGACTATGGTAATAATGATGGGATGTCACTTTCAAGATTAGGTTCTAAAAAGACTGTAACTCGCAAGTTGCAGGCACACCCTTCTTCTCCAGATCTATTCACCTGCTTGATCTGATGAAGCAGGCTGCCATGTATTGAGCTGCCCTGTGGAGAGAACCATGTGGCAAGGAACTGATGGTGGCCTCTGGCCAATGGCCAGCAAGGAACCCAGGCCCTCGGTCTAGCACCCTTGAGGACAGGAGGCATGGCAACAGCCACATTAGTCATCTTGGAAGTGGAGTGTCCCTCAGTGGAGTCTAGAGATGACTGTAGGCCTGCCAACACCTTCCTGTAGCCTGGGGTACCCAAAGCAGAAGGCCCAGCTAAGCTAGTCCCTGATTCCTCACACATAGAAACTGTGAGGTAGCAAATATTCTTTTAAGCCATGAAGTTTTGAGGTAATTTGTTGTGACACTAATAGTCATTCCGTGATAGAAAAGATGTGCTGGTCAATGTCACAGGTAAATATTTTAGTTCTTGTGAGTTTCAGTGTGTTAGTACCTCTGTTTGCTTTCTTCTGAAATACAGAGAAGATTGCTAACATAACTCCAGATCATGTGAACTCACCAAACCAAATGCTACCTTTGATTTCTCCTAGGAGCCTGCCTGCCTTTCAGAGGAACAAGGCTAACTTGAATGTTTCCCAGAACATTTATTGTTCTTAATGTGCAAAAATCAAAACAAACATCCAATTTGCTATTGAAAAGATAAATTATTCTAAATCACAAACTATTTATTTTCACACTTTTAAAAGACTTGTTTTGTCATAAACACACAAACACACACATATATCATATATCTATCTATCTCTATATATGGAGTCCATATAGATAGATAAATATAGATAGATATATCCATATCTACCTATATGTGTACATATATATATCTTCTTTAGTAGGTGGAAATAATTTGCTTGTATTACCCTAGGGTGCTTTGATTGTACTGGGAATAAAAACAGATTTTCCTTAAAGAGCAATATTATTTCATGATATCTGGTGGCCTTCTCAGGAATAAAAACAATAACTCGAAATAGTTTAATTCTCAGATCAAAAAATCTCAGAATAATAATGACCATATCAGGTAACTAGATGGACTGCGACAGAACTTATCCAGGCAATTGTATAGCTCCCTACTGCTGAAGTTGTTACAGTTTAATGAACTGACAAAAAGCAAAAGAGGAAAACCACATTCTAGATCTGTCCCTTAAAAGCATCTAAAAAGATACCAGATTGAATGAAACAAGGCAACATATTTAATGTTCCTGAGAACTTTTGATTCAGTGATTGTAATTGGCTGAGATCTATTTTGGTTAAATCTGGTATCTTACCATTTTTAAAACTATTGTTTATCATACTGCATATTTTCTAAGGAAACAGACCTCATCCTTTGCAAATTGCTCAGGAAAAGATCAACAAACTGATCACAAACAATAACAAATGTAAGACACTAAGTGCTTTCTAAAATGGAAAGCAGTAACAACAAAAAAAGGCAAAATGCCCTATTACAAAAAACTGTAATGCTAATAGATAATTTTGCAGTTTACAAATTGTCTCTATCTCTAGAAACAAAGAATTTCAGGAAACATCTGAGCACTATGGACTTATACTTTACATCTTTTGAAAGTTCCGGTTTGTTCTCAGCATATATTAAATTTCACAAGATTGCCAAACTTCTTTAATTTCAAAAAATAAACACAAAAACTCTACAACTAAACATGTAAAGTATATTATAATAAATGTGCATATATTTAGAGAGAAGATAAATGCTGATATATGTATATTTCATGCCCATTGTGAAATTCTGCCCTGGGTCATGGTAACATAGGCCACTATTTCCATTAAAATTAATAGCTTGTGGCTGTGGTTACTGTCAGTATTGCCTTATTTTCCCATCACTAGTGATTGTGACATGAATCAAATTAACTTATGTCACCATGTAGATCATTATAACCTGAATTAAGGTTAGATTTTGAGAAGCATTATGAATTTAAGGAATTCATCTAGGCTTAGTTCTAAACCACTTTATAATAAAAATCTTTATTTTCCCACCATAGGGACTCTATACTACTCTTTTAGGGCTAATTCACAGTTGCACTTGGACGATAGCAAACTATTCAACCCAAAATGCTGATTTTATCTTAAAATCCATGGTCCTCTACATTGATTTCAACTGGACAGACTTCAATTTCATTTCTTCTCAGGAAAACCTACTTGCATGGCTCTAAGAATATTAACTTCTATGTCTTGGATAATAAACGTTAGCTATTTCCCCATCAGGTTTTGGTAGCATCGTGGTGCCTGTATAAAGAGTTCAAAACTGTAGAGCCAACTGTAACAGCTCTATTTCTTTACAAGTTCAGTGCTCAGATAAAAATTCTAAACGTTGCAGCCCTAAACACACACTTGATGACTCTATTACCAAATGCATTTTATATAAGAGATCATGATGTTCCTAAAGCTTAAAATATAGTGTGAGAATAGTATTATTTTGGTATAACCTACACTTTCTTGTGATAATTCGGGACACTATTACATGAGCACGTTTTTCTTTATTTACCAAGACTAAAGAATAATTTTTACTTTCCCTTCGTCAAAATAAGAATGCATTATACTGTTCAAATGACTGCAAAAAATATCTATGCATCAGAGGGAAAAGCTTACAATGAGAGTAAATTATTGTTGCTTTTTTGTTTATGACTCTATTCAATGTAAGTTTGATTACTTGAAAGGACTGGTATCCAACATATTGCCATATGAAACAATATCATGAAAAATACATGTCTCTTAATGCAAGAGTTGAATTGACAGTTTGTCATAGATAAAATCTGCAGCATCAACAAAGATGAAAATAACTAAGTCAAAACATGAATTATCTAACATAACGCTACGTATTTTTATCATTCACTATTCTAATTTCATGTACATAATCTAACACTGTAAATTTCTTGGTCCCAGTTTTATTACACTCACTTTCCTGGACAAAATTCAAATCCATCCTTTCTAACTCCCATGAAAAAAAAAGCTGCATTATGTTTTATCCATTTCTAAAAATTATTAGGTCATTCATTTCATACAAGGATAATGTAACATGTTACAAAATGTTTTAACTCTTAGCTATTTGAACATACTTTGCTTCTAAATGTTGCCTTCATTGCTCTTATTACTGTCTTTTCTTTGTGGAAGGATGAAGTGGGGAGTGGCTTGACTCACTTCTCAGAGTAATAAAATCAAGATTATGCAAAGAGATTCTATATTTTCAATATAAGAGATTTTTGTCAGCTTCAATTATGTCCAAAGTTGTGTCTCTCATCTGGACTTCACATTTCAATGCCTGCTTCATATCTCCTGAGGTTCTCACTCTACAACTCTATCTAAATGGCACATTGTCACATCACACCCCATATTAGTAAGCCAAACTCATCATCATCTACATTAGCCTGGATCTCTTTCCCAGATTATCAACTTCAAACACAGCCATTTGGCTTTTGCATTTTCTTAGTACTACAATTTGACTTACCCCTTATATTTCTTACGCTATTCCTTATGAATACCAAAAGATGAACCCTCATTACCTCTTTCCTGAATGAATTACATTTTTTATTTCTTTATTCTCACCTATATGAATACCTTTTATGTAATGTGTATATTATTTAGAATTTACTATAGTGATTTCAGAATTTAAAAAAAAAACAGGAGAGGCCAGATTTTAACTTTAATAAAGATTATTTGTGAATCTGTCCAATTCCATACTGAGAAACAATCATATTTATTTATTTCCTGTTTGTAAAAATTTTGCAAAATATGTTAATAATATGGCTTCTCAAAAGTTCTAGACTCACATATCTTGACTTAAATAAATCTTCATCAATCAGCCAGTTGGAATGTACTCTGACAGTTGCCTGTACTCTGAAAGCAATTTATATACATTTCAGAAGTACTGGGTTAAAGTGGGTATGTTATTAAATGAGAATTCTAGACCTTTCACATCTCTTAGGGAAAAAAATATCAAAATTTCTAAAGTTTTAGATTTTACCTATTAAATCAATTTTAGGCTTAGATGCATGCTTCCAATATTGTGTGAGATCTTATAACCAACAAAGCTAAAAATGAGTTCTACTAGAAAAATTTGAAACTATGACTACCTAAATATTGTATAGAGTATATTGGCTTTTAAATATTTAGACACACATATACATGATATAGTTATATTTTGATTCATTAAAATTGTTTCTGTTTCATATAATAAAATCTAATGCATAAGTATTTCATACCTTTATATAAATAAAACCTGACCTAAAATTCCTACCACACTGAACAACATCTTGATATCTACAGCTATATTAAAAAGAATTAATTAAATGTATTTTATTAGAATTATTTGTTTCTATATATCCCACTAGATTATAAGTGAATTAGAAAGGATATGTCTTTTGTTTTGTTTTTGTTTTTGTTTTTTTTGGCCCTGCACTTAAGTGTATAAGCATTTGTTAAAGTGAATTGGCTGCTACAGATAGATTCAACAAGAGTTACGGACAACAGTTGGCCAAAGTTCGTTCCATGAAATATTATTACTTTTAATTCACTAAAAGGTTTTATGTCAGATACTTTTAGGAAATGCTAGTTCAATAAGTCAAATTTGCTTAACTTTTAATGCAGTACTTTAATGCAGGATCTTGGTATCTTTAAAATACTAAACACGGACTTTGAAAATTCAAGAGGATATGTATTAAAAACAAAGAGCTATTTTAAAATTTCGTCCTCTTAAACTGTTCATAAAGTTATTCTCAGAGTAGTATATTGATAGCAGTCTGGAAGCCATACTGAAAGAATGTGTTCATCCATATTTTTTCCATTCTATACTGCGGTGAAGATTTTTAACAGTTGTAGTGTTTCAGGAAGAGAGAAAATGGATGAAAATTATTTGAGTGAAAGAGATGAGAAGAGCAATTCTGAGGTTTCATTATAACTTAAATTCATGATTTTGAAACATCCAGAACTTTTTTTGTGGGATATCTTTATATTTTGTATTTATTAGCTAAACCATATGAAAGTATAGACCTTCAGATAGTGGTATACAAAGGGAGATGAGAAAAGCTAAGTAGAGAAGAAATTAAAACTGAAATTAAGCCCAAAGAAGAAAGAATCTAGTGTTTTATATTTCTATTTTTCACATTGCTAACTCATTTTATTCAGAAATCATAAATCCTGCCAATACTGAAAAACAAGATTTATTATTTTCAAGTCTCTCATAAATCTAAAGTATCATTAGTCACCTAATATTGCTAAAATTATACATATATTTTTTCATGTTGAAGCACTGAAAGTGTTAAAATATAAAAGTCTGCAGATTAGTAATGCACCATAAAATTTCACCTTTTTGTTGACTATGCATTTTTACCATTAGGAAAATCATTGGAAAGGTTTTTGCATTTTTTGTGTTTTATAAAATAACATGCAAAGGAACCACTAGGCTATGAGAATTCACAGCCCTTCTATGTGCATTGTTGGGCTTAAATAAATGTCTATGTTCTAATTTTCTCACAAAGAAAAGAATCATACATAAAAACACTGTTCAAACCAAGGCAACCAAGAACTGCATTTCAGATCCAAGTAGGCAATTACCTACCAAACTAAATATTTACACATTAGTTTAGAAAATCAGTTATTATATGGCTTACCAGAAACAGAAAACAAAAATCTAGTTATACTGAAAAAACTTAAGTATAAAACATTCTAGAAAATTCACCACATCTTTTTCTGTGTTGATTTATAACCACTCAAGCATTAATTTCATAACATTTTCACTGTGTAGATAAATATTATCAGTATTTTTGGAATTAGTCAGTTGAGACTCTTGTGGTGAATGTGAAATTACGAGATGAGGAAATGTAGAAACTAAGCTAAATACTATTCCCAGCTCTTGATCAAAATGAGATTTGTTCTATTGTTTAACACGACAGCTCATATTCTTCAGTGTATTTACACGTTTTCTGGATGGATGATTGGGTGGTGTTGATGCCCCATCCTGTGCCCTTGATTTGGGCTTGACAAGGTTGTCTTGTTGGGAGCCAGTGAAGAGGATTCTGTCTAGTTTGAAACCAAACCAGTGAAAGCATTAGGGCTACTTGCCACTGTTATATCAGTGGGTGTAAAAAGGATCAATAAGTCACTGGTTGAATTTGGCCTGTATTTTAAAATCTCATTACAAGACTACAATAAAATACCTATGAATAATGAAACAATATGGAGAAAAAGCTTATTCCAGTCCCATTTGACTCCACTGCTGGTAACCCTTGGAAAGTAAGTGCAAATATGTTGTAAACCTCAATGGGGTCTCCTCCAGCAAAGATATGAAGAAGTACAAGAAATGTATTCCAAAGGATAAACAGTAAACATGTGACTTTATTCCATTAACACATTTTTCTCTTATCTATTACATTTACTTCACTATTTTCTGTAATTGAGACCTTGACACATTAACCAGGCTAGGTCCTGAACTCTTAGGGAAATACAAGCCTATTAGCTATTATATTATATAATTAATCAACCCTTTAAATTAAGGCATCTTCTGCAATTTCTTTAAATGTTCTTCCTTCAGATCGTTTAAGAAGAATAATTAGAATCTACATAATAAAAATATTGGGCATTTTTACCCTTTGCAATATTTATACCACTTAAGTGCCTAACACAATGAGGTTAATCCGAATGGCATAAATGTAAAAGAAGATATAGGAAGATGGCCCTCAAAATATTATCTCAAAAGTGAGTCTGAATTCAAAGCAGTTAGGAGAAGTCATTGCATTCATTCAAAAGAGCTTTGGGAGCTTTTTCCTTTATTTATGACTGAACTGCTATTTTCAAATTTGTTTATGCTGTGTTACAATTGTTTTTTATTCAGAGGTTTTAAAAAATCTCTCTTACTATTATCAGAGAACATAAATAAGCCCACATCTTATTCAGGCTTCTACAGTGCTTTTAAGAATCTGCAACTTTGCATATAAATATGTATTTGGAGTTCCTTTAGAGAACAAATATGGTACTACTGGGCTTATGGTCTCACTGGGGTTGGCTGGCACTCATTACTATCTATTGGGTTTAGAAGAGGAAAGTGCTTTCCATTCTTGCTATCTTACATCAAATCCTTTCTCATTAGTGAAATTTCTCTCCAAATCACTATCCTTTAACTATGAATAAGGCTCAGGTTGTGAAATTGTATATAACTTCTCTGGAGAAATTTGGTAAGGACAGTCAAAAGACAATGATACTTTGGAACAAGAGAGGCCTAAAACTATATTAGCCAGTATAAACCACTAAGAAAATAAAGACATCAAAATTATTAATATAATATTGTTTTACCATAGAAATCAAATAATTAGTTCTTAATTCTGTTAAGATGACTTCATAAGCCTTATGAACTAAATGTAAATGTAAAACCAGTGTATGAAATCAAAGTTAAACATAGCACACCTGAATATGTATGGAAATAATTTATGGTCTGAAATCTCCCCATCCAGCACTCTTTCTCCCAGGGAGAAATAAATAAAGAATGAGAGTCAGATCCAATAATTTGTAGCCATCATTCATCGTTTTATAGGTGTAATTAGTAAGCTTAAGTGGAACTATGTTTGGAGATTTACTATCTCTCGAGTGTGATTATATATGAATTAGAAGAGTCTGCAGTTACTCCACACTATATGAAAATACAAATCATATTAGGAGAAATTTGCCAAATATAATAGAAAAATTAAGACATTCTAACACTTCCATCTTAAATTTAAGCCAACAATAACTAGTTGATTTTTTTTTCTGAAAGAGATAAATAATTATATGTAATATGTAGCTGCAAATAAAACTTTGTGCTATATTGTTTTAATTGATATAACCATTGAAATTCACACCGTGTCATGAATTTTTTAAATGCTCTGGAAAATCTGGTGAATATTTATTTCATTTTCCAGCTCAATCATGCCTCAAAGAATAGCTATGTATCACATACAGAAAAAAAAATCATTGACCTAGGAGAATGCAAGATATGTTTAATTTTTACCAAAAATAAATACAATTTCAACTACTATTACATTAAATTTGTGCATAATTGTAAAAATAGCAAAGTCTTTTCAACACTTGGCCTCTACCAGTCACTGTTCTAACTTCTTTACGTGTATTAATTCGTTTAATCTTCATAACAATTCCAGGAATAAAATGTTATTATCATCTTTGTTTTACAGATTAGGAACCCAAAACATCAAACACTGTAATTTACACACTTAGTATTATATAGTTAACAGCAGCATGGGAATTTGAACCCAGAAATTCTAGATCTAGAATCTATCTATACACACACACACACACACACACATAAACCATGAATACATGTGTGTGTGTGCATGTGTTTGTGTGTCTATACTCGGTGAACAAAGTAGACGTCTTTGCCATTTTGACAGAATAAAAATATCAGTGTTAGAACAGGACTTAGCAGTTAAAGTGAGTTACCAAGGTCACAACATTAATGAATGATAGTATTGACACTAGACTATTACTCTCAGTTCAGCACTGCTCTCTTAGCACTAAACTGTATTAATGTTAATTTTAATCTTTTAAAACCAGTTATTTAAATACATTATCGATATTAGTAAAATAAAATCTGTATTGGCATTTATTGTGTAACTGATTTATTAATTATCCCTGTAAACTAGTGAATTTATTTTAGAGAAAACTAAACTTTGTTTTATTTTAGAGAGAACGTCTTGAGAAAAATGCAAGCTAATGAAAATGCCTTTTTACTAAAGATGAATCCTACAGGAAACTCAAAGTCAATTTAAATGATTTTATCACATGACTAAACTTTACATAGAAAGACTATATATTTGCATTTTGAATCTTAATCCTCATAAATTTATGCCACCCTCATTATCTACTTTAACATTTAGTCACTCATAGCCACTTCATAAATTCTCATGACATGAAAAGATTGCTGTCATGTAGGAAGCAAGGGTGTATGGATACAAAGGAACTCAAAGATTTTGGGTTCACAGTTTGAGTCCAAGTGACTCAGTTTCCTCAAATATAAAATGGGTTTACTGTGAAGATCAATAAAAATAATGCCTGTAAAAAAAGTTGTGTAAACCTTAAATTGCTTTGGAAGTATTAGATGACGTTCTTTTTTGGTAATATCCTGAAACACTGCTGTGTCAAAAACAATCCCATTAAGAGATCACCAATATCCTTTCCCTTACGTCTTTTTAACTTCCAGGCTCTCTCCTTCCATTCCTCCTCAGTTCCCTTGAATGTATACTATTTGGCACTTGATGAGATTTTGGATTTCATCCCTTCCGAGGCACATCTCTTGGTTTTCATTATGATCTCTTAGTTTGTGAGAGGAGAAACTCCTGCTGCAATTCTTTAGCAGACAGATTTAGAATAAAGTTAGAACTGTGTAGTTTCTGCCAGGAAACACTGTCAATCTAGCAGTTGTTAATAATAACAAATAGATTTTTACAGACTAATTTCTTTTAACCAGCTAAAATATTTTCAACCAATGAACCATTTCCCAAACAATTAAACATTCTGATTTTTCTCATATGGATGAGAAAAATACCCATACTCTCTAATTGCCCAGTATTTCAGCCATAAAAATAACACTGTCATTAAAAAAAAATGAGCTGGTCTTTATAAATCTTATTTTTAAAACTAAATCGCTGTATGCATTTGCCATATGATTTGCCATCTTTGAGAAAGAGAAATTGAACTTTATTTTAAAGTGTTGCTGTTGTTAAAATGATAGTGAATGCAAAATAATATGTTTGTTTTTCAGCTGTTGTAAGACTAAAGAGATTTTTTGAATACTTCAATTATAAAAACATTTAAAACATACAAACTTGTGCAATTTTTATTTTAATGAAGATGAGAGTTCATTAAAGAAGATAAATATTTCATTAGATCTTAAATAAAACAAAGAGATTTTTTGGCTTCTCTCAGCACAAAATTCCTTTGAAAGATTAATTAATACATGCAAATTATGCAAATTAGACCCATGCAAATATTTTATGAAGACAATTAAGGGAGCCATTAATTACTGCTTTTTTTGCTTCAGTGAAATTCATTCATTTAATTTTAATTTCACTTTAACTGTTTTGATGTATAATCTTGCAGCTAAGAACTTTATCTTTCTTGGCGGGTCACTTAAACTTATAAATTTCATCAAGTGAGCACACAGAAATCTGTAAAGATATTCTCAAGACTATGTTTAGTATCAAGAGAAATTTCTGACAGAATGCACTCCCAGAAACAGGGAAACTGGAAGGGAATGTGAGCTCATTCTTGGACAAGGTTCAACTACTGGAAAAGCAATTAATTTGCTTTGGCTGTGCTAATATAGGGGAATTAGAAAGTGTGACACAAGACAAATAGAAATAATTAGTTCTCCAAAATGATGTTCTCATTAATATGGTTCGAACAGTAGAAATAAAAAAACATTATTGTGGCATGTCTGCATTCTGTCCCTAACCATGGGAGGTGGAATAATGCACTATAAGCGTTTTTATATTTATAGTTTAAATGATTATGTTTTTTTCTAAAGAAGAATTTATATCAAAGAGTTTATATGCCTAGAATGTCTAAATATATACATGCTATCAAAATTAATAACACATTTTCCATAACCATGCATTGGTATACCAATTTTTTATTTTGCTCATACAAATCTGTATTGTAACAAACAGACTTAAAATGGGGGTTCTTTTTCTGTTACTTAAATATTTTCAGATCACTTTTATGACTCTTGAAGTATAACATTTCTCAGAAAAAAAATTAATTATATTTATGCTCTATCTTAAAGAAGCCACTGTGTTTCTTAAAGTTTCTCTAAGATGGCTAGGATATCCTTACCGTGGGGGATGAATACAAAAAGAGGAAGCAGGCTTTGTGAATATGAACTATTAGAGTTAGTTGTTATCTATATTACTAAATGATAACCTTCTTCAGCTTTTGTAGTCATTATATACATTTTTTGTTGTGATGATGTTTGATGAACAATTGGATAACTTGCTCCAATTGAACCATCATTTTTTTCACTTGATAATAAAGGTTAAAAATCTCAAAGCAAAAACTTATAAATATATTTTTCATCAATCTGAAGATAATACTATACTGTATAAAAATTCTTTTTTTTTTTTTTTTTTTTCTTTTATTATTATTATTATTATACTTTAGGTTTTATGGTACATGTGCGCAATGTGCAGGTAAGTTACATATGTATACATGTGCCATGCTGGTGCGCTGCACCCACCAACTTGTCATCTAGCATTAGGTATATCTCCCAATGCTATCCCTCCCCCCTCCCCCCACCCCACAACAGTCCCCAAAGTGTGATGTTCCCCTTCCTGTGTCCATGTGTTCTCATTGTTCAATTCCCACCTATGAGTGAGAATATGCGGTGTTTGGTTTTTTGTTCTTGCGATAGTTTACTGAGAATGATGATTTCCAGTTTCATCCATGTCCCTACAAAGGACGTGAACTCATCATTTTTTATGGCTGCATAGTATTCCATGGTGTATATGTGCCACATTTTCTTAATCCAGTCTATCATTGCTGGACATTTGGGTTGGTTCCAAGTCTTTGCTATTGTGAATAATGCAGCAATAAACATACGTGTGCATGTGTCTTTATAGCAGCATGATTTATAGTCCTTTGGGTATATACCCAGTAATGGGATGGCTGGGTCGAATGGAATTTCTAGTTCTAGATCCCTGAGGAATCGCCACACTGACTTCCACAAGGGTTGAACTAGTTTACACGCCCACCAACAGTGTAAAAGTGTTCCTATTTCTCCACATCCTCTCCAGCACCTGTTGTTTCCTGACTTTTTAATGATTGCCATTCTAACTGGTGTGAGATGGTATCTCATTGTGGTTTTGATTTGCATTTCTCTGATGGCCAGTGATGGTGAGCATTTTTTCATGTGTTTTTTGGCTGCATAAATGTCTTCTTTTGAGAAGTGTCTGTTCATGTCCTTCGCCCACTTTTTGATGGGGTTGTTTGTTTTTTTCTTGTAAATTTGTTGGAGTTCATTGTAGATTCTGGATATTAGCCCTTTGTCAGATGAGTAGGTTGCGAAAATTTTCTCCCATTTTGTAGGTTGCCTGTTCACTCTGATGGTAGTTTCCTTTGCTGTGCAGAAGCTCTTTAGTTTAATTAGATCCCATTTGTCAATTTTGGCTTTTGTTGCCATTGCTTTTGGTGTTTTAGACATGAAGTCCTTGCCCATGCCTATGTCCTGAATGGTAATGCCTAGGTTTTCTTCTAGGGTTTTTATGGTTTTAAAGAGGAAGTCAAATTGTCCTTGTTTGCAGATGACATGATAGTATATCTAGAAAACCCCATTGTCTCAGCCCAAAATCTCCTTAAGCTGATAAGCAACTTCAGCAAAGTCTCAGGATACAAAATCAATGTGCAAAAATCACAAGCATTCTTATACATCAATAACAGACAAACAGAGAGCCAAATCATGAGTGAACTCCCATTCACAATTGCTTCAAAGAGAATAAAATACCTAGGAATCCAACTTACAAGGGATGTGAAAGACCTCTTCAAGGAGAACTACAAACCACTGCTCAAGGAAATAAAAGAGGATACAAACAAATGGAAGAACATTCCATGCTCATGGGTAGGAAGAATCAATATCATGAAAATGGCCATCCTTCCCAAGGTAATTTACAGATTCAATGCCATCCCCATCAAGCTACCAATGACTTTCTTCACAGAATTGGAAAAAACTACTTTAAAGTTCATATGGAACCAAAAAAGAGCCCGCATCGCCAAGTCAATCCTAAGCCAAAAGAACAAAGCTGGAGGCATCACACTACCTGACTTCAAACTGTACTACAAGGCTACAGTAACCAAAACAGCATGGTACTGGTACCAAAACAGAGATATAGATCAATGGAACAGAACAGAGCCGTCAGAAATAATGCCACATATCTACAAGTATCTGATCTTTGACAAACCTGACAAAAACAAGAAATGGGGAAAGGATTCCCTATTTAATAAATGGTGCTGGGAAAACTGGCTAGCCATATGTAGAAAGCTGAAACTGGATCCCTTCCTTACACCTTATACAAAAATCAATTCAAGATGGATTAAAGACTTAAATGTTAGACCTAAAAATTCTTAAAAATTAACGTATTGACTATAATGAAAAAGCAACTTCCTAGTTATTTGGAATTCATAGTAGTAAAAAGTATCATCAGTACAAATATATATATGAAATTTAAATGCAGCTGATTTTTCTACCTCTTGTCTGATACTCCCCTCAGCCCCGCAGCTAATTGTTGTTACTATAGTACCATAAAAAGATGTAAGTGGACATATACTATCATTGATATTTGTTGAGCTTTTTAGTATTCTTTAAAAACAAATGTTAAAATTAAATTTTCTTTCTTACAAAGGTAATCTTATTTCATTCTTCCTCAAATTTCTAAATTCCTCAAGTTTATTTTGCATGTTTATACTGACCGCAGAGATGTGTCACAACTTTTAAATAGGATCACCTGTGAATTTCACCGATGCACTGTTTAACCACTCTTCCATGCTACTAATTATGATGTTAAATCAAAATGGATCTAGCATTGATCTTTAGGGTCCCCTGCTAATATCTTTCCCAGTTTCCATATATCACTATTTTTGACTATTGGTCTTCCAGACACTATTTAAGGCCAACCACAAACATGTTTATAAGCAAGCCAACTTAATTTATTTTTTCAACTTTATTTATGCTAACAAGACATTTATATTTTCTGTTAATAACGCTCTGTTTCAATACTTAATGGCAATTTAGTTGCACAATGTCTACTCCTCTCTAAACTTCCACTTTCAATCCATCATCCTTGATATTCCCAGATTAAAGTAATTTATCTCCCAAACTCTCATAGTGCCAACTCCCTATTACATTATTTCTACTAGAAAAAAATGATGCCAGGCCGGGTGCGGCGGCTCACGCCGGTAATCATATCACTTTGGGAGGCCAAGGCAACTGGATCCCTTGAGCTCAGGAGTTTGAGATCAGCCTGAGCAACATGGCAAAACCCTGTGTCTACAAAAAATATAAAAATTAGCTGGGCGTTCTGACACACAACGCCTGTGGTCCCAAATACTCAAGATGCTGAGGTGGGAAGATTGCTGGAGCCTGGAAAGTTGAGGATGCAGTGAGCTGTGATTGTACCACTGCACTCCAGCCTGGGTGACAGAGCAGCACCCTGTCTCAAAAAAAAAAAAAAAAAAAAAAAAGACGACAAATATATTACAAACTAAGCTCAATCATTATGCCTAAATTTTCTCTGCCTGATTGAAATAACATCACAAAACTTCATGAAATGTCCCAACACAGACATATAATAACAATGCTTTCTTTTTCATAAGAACCAGTTTAGAAAACTAGCTCTATGAAAATAATATAGTTAAATATTTTTACATAATAAATAATTATAATGAGTTACATTCTATTACTATTTTGAGCAGCTTCATACTTAACAATGCCTACTATGTCTGTATCACATATAGTTTAATTTACATAAGAAGTAATTTCACACAAAAACCCACAAGAGGCCTTCAGCATTTGGAGTTCAAGCATATCCACTTACATTAAAAAACAATATTACTTTCTAAAATATATTTTTAAAAGAATAAAATATTTATGCTGAAATAAAAAGATTATTCTAAAATTTAAAAAAATGTTAAAATTTATGGGTATCTCTAAAACTTTCTGTTTAATATTAATAACTGATTGTCTAGTTAAATGAGTAGTTAACAATAACCTATAATAACTATAGAACAATAGTCTGTTTCTTGCTTACTGCCTACAATCAATATCACCTTTTGTTCAATTTAATCAGTGACATCTTAAATTGATTAGCTATATAGAAATGCTGCCAAACATCAGAAACCAGTGCCAAGGGACTAGAAGCAAATTTATTGTTTTGTTTTGTTCATAGTAACATAATTCTAATATTTATATTTTAAGATCGAGAAAAATGGTTTAAGGTAATACCCATGGTGATTACTTATTTCTAAATGACTAATCAATAGTCAATATGCAGTTCAGGCAGCCCCGAAAACAGTTTTAGTCCTGATTTGTTTGTTTGTTGTGTTTCTAAGAAACCTCTCCTTCTCCCCCACATCCCCCTTTTTAACCTAAATAAAGATACTTTTAAATATGGAAAACGTGGTTAGGTAACTTTAAAAAGTTCTTGGACATTTCCACAAACATTTTACTATGGGAATAATTCAACGTTGTATTATAAACACAGGTCGATTTCCTGAAAACGGAAAAGTAAATTACATATCAAAAGTAATAATAGCTTCAGTGTTTACCAATTGCCAGGACCTGTAGTAAGTATGTTGTAATAACAAAATTTAATATTAACATCTAAAATTTAACCTTATACAAACTATTGCCCAGCATGTGCTAAGTGCTTTACATGGATTATTTTATTTAATCTTCACAATGACTTTTTGAGGTTAAGCTATTGCTAAAGGGGTGGGGGAAACAATGGGGCAGAGATTTCAGTCTAGACCTGATTTCTAGCATTTCTTAACTATTAGCTTCCATAGAAGTGCCTAAGGAACCCCCACTCCCACAGTGATCTTAAAAGTCATATTAGAAATTGAAATCTGCATTAACAATTATATGACAATCAAACTTGAACAATACTTTCATAAAGATCTTAAAAGTGGTAAGTATAAGTAAGATACAATTTAGTGCTGTTAAAGTATGAAAGTCTTGGGATACCATTTAACAACTTCTATTCAAATGCATACATCAAAAGAAATAAAGGGGCTTACCAAATGTCACATATTAAATCAAAATTGGATCTGTCGCTGACATTGTAAATTTATCATAAATTCATTACATGCTAAGTTGTAGATTTTTTTTCTCTAAATATGATTACTGTCTTAATTTTTTCACTGTCACTTTATTTTATTTGCTTAGAGTGAGGTTTCCCCCAGTGTGTCTGGAAGTGTTTATAAACATAATATAGGCACAATGGCTGATAAAAAAGTAAAAAGCAGGAAAGGAAACATTTTTTCAATTGTATATCATTCGTTGGCAGTACACTGTTTTGGACTTTTTAAGTCATTAAGAGGCAACAAGCTAACTATCCAAAATGAGTGATGTGGCTGGGAGTAGTTATCTTATAAAAGGGACATGTAAGCCTGGGTAAAAAGTTTTGGTGGAAGCAACAAGGACTTTCAAGTCACAAATCTCAATTCAATGCCAGAAACCCAGAAACCCCATTAACTAGTAGTGTGACTGTGAGAAAGTTAATTAGTCATTCTGATCTTAGGTGATCTTGCCTTTAAATTAGAATACACAGGAAAGGCTCAATACATTTCAGTTCCCAATCCACCTAACTATTTTAATGAGTAAATACTTCCACTTACTATTAATATACCTGTCTAAATGAAAGAAAATGTATTACTAGGAAATTCATTGAGCAACAGCATATTTGATTTAAAAAAAAAAAGCTTGCTCAAAGACGTAAATTCCCATCATAAGAATGACATGAAATATGATTCTTTGGAGCGATAAGTTAACAAAACAAATAACAACAACAATAATAATATATTGTAAAAGAGCAAGAAGGGAATAATTTAACAATCCTAATTAAAAGCAACCAGGAAGAACAAGATGGGGAAAGCAACTGGACTTACAGTCCCAGCTCCAATAAACTCTTAGTGTGACTTTTAACAAGTCATCCAACCACACTAAGCCCCCTCTTTTGCACAATAAGGAGATTTAATTTATCTTAAAGTCCTTTCCCAATGTTAAAGCAGTTACATAAAAGTGTGCTTGGCATATCATCAATGTTGAATAAATATTTGTTGAAAAAATGAATAATTTTAAAATTCAGCATGTATCTTCAAATATTTAGCAAACAGAAAGAAGATATTTTTACATTAGAAAAAAGATTTTTAATGTGAAGGCAAGTCTTTTATGTCTTTTTATTGGAAGAATATTTGGTTTTCTATGATCTAAGATCAGTCAAAAAAGAATAAAAAGCCAAACAGTTTTGATTATGGTCATTGGATGTAAATAAAAGAGTTGTACTTTCAAGTGAAGTCAAGATTTTGCAAGCACAACTTGCAGATATTCTAAGATGTCAGAGGAACTATGGTCTATATCGCCATTGGTTTTAACAATTATTTTTCTTGGTTTAAAAAAACATGTTTTTACTTAAAAAGTGAAAGCAAAAAACTACTAGTTTGAAAATGAACTTTTTGTTATTGTGGCAAGTGAAATATCAATTTAAAATGGAAAATTGGATCTAAGTATTTACAGAATCCAAATCTTAGGTCAAATGTGAAAAGAAGAAAATAAAGTTAAAAATGCAAACGAAGAATAAACACATCCTGTTAATTCAGCTATTGCATATAAACATTAATTCTGGGTTTCTTTCTTTCTTTTTTTCTTTTTTCTTTTTTTTTTTTTGAGACAGAGTCTCGCACTGTTGCCCGGGCTGGAGTGCAGTGGTGCGACCTCGGCTCACTGCAAGCTCTGCCTCAAAGGTTCAAGTGATTCTCCTGCCTCAGCCTCCCGAGTAGCTGGCATTACAGATACTTGCCACCATGCCCGGCTAATTTCTTATATTTTTAGTGGAGATGGGGTTTCACTATGTTGGCCAGACTGGTCTCAAACTCCTGACCTTGTGATCCGCCCTACTCAGCCTCCCAAAGTGCTGGGATTACAGGTGTAAGCCACCTCGCCCGGTCTAATTCTGGGTTTCTTAGGTAATCTATTTTTCCCTCTCATCAGTCTCTTCAACCAAAGTCTGAGAAATGTCAGAACATTAAGGATCTTCATATCCACAAGATCTAACATAGGTCCTAATTCATCGATGGCTGATTCATTCTTTCAGGGAATACACAGCAGGCACCACTATGTGCCAAACACTCTCTCAGACAATAGGAACATGGCAGTGAACAAAACACGCATGGTTTATGCTCTGTCCCAGCTACCATAGAGAGAAGAAGAAGGCATTGAACAAGGAACTGCATGTACAGCATGTTCCTATGGAGAAATGGAAGGTGTAGTAAGAACCTCTAAGAGGCAGAACTAGTCCCAGGGGGCAGGGAGTTGCCACAGCAGGAGAGTGAGGGGTCTGGGAAGTGCTCCTTGAGGTAATATTTCCAAGCTGGGAATTAAGGGGTGGTTAAGTAAAGGCAAGGAAGAAGAAAAAATGTCTCCAGTAGGTGGGGAAAGAAGTGAAACAACAAAAACTTCCAGTATGATGGGAGCACAGAGATTGAAGGGAAAGAGTTGTGACTGGGCATAGAGGATGAGGGAGTGAGGGACGGAAATGTCATGCTCCACTCTGCCCTCATTACATATTAACGACAATATTGGATTGGATGGATGAGGGTGCCATAGGGAAGGAACACTGGAGAAAGGCAGGCTTGGGGAGAGGGGAGAGGATACATACGGTTTTGTGCACTGAACTTTTAGGTCTCTGTGAGTTGACCAAATAAAAAGTTGGATATTATTATCTGGAGCTCTTAAGAGATGTCTGAGTGGATTGGAAAAATGTCTATAAATTTTCTAAATATGTAAGTTAAAGAAACTATGGGGCCAGGCATGGTGGCTCACGCTTGTAATCCCAGCCCTTTGGGAGGCCAAGCTGGGCAGATTACAAGGTCAGGAGTTTGAGACCAGCCTGGCCAACATAGTGAAACACCGTCTCTACTAAAAACACCACCGAGCACGGTGGTGCACGCCCGTAGTCCCAGGTACTCAGGAGGCTGAGGCAGGAGAATCGCTTGAACCCAGGGGGTGGAGGTTATGGTGAACCGGGATGGTGCCACTGCACTCCAGCCTGTGAGACTCTGTCTCAAAAAAAAAAAAAAAAAAGAAAGAAAGAAAAGAAAAAGAAAAAAGAAAGAAACTATGAAAGTAGATGCTGTTGTCTAAGGAGAAAGAATAAAGTAAGATGACGACTTAGCTGAAGAAAGCCATCATGTTATAGATTTGGCTACATAAAATGTACGTGTATGTGCATATATGTGTGTAGGGGCCAAAGGGGTTTTGAGGGATATTTACTGACTAGCCCAAAAAACTGCTCGATGATTGTTTTTATGAACTCTGTCTACTTTATATATTCAAAAGATCTTAGAGAAATTCTTGAGTAGGGTAAATTTTTCAAAGTCCAACACAAATCATGCCATATAAATCTGTATGACATAAGGCATAAGAGAGTTAATGGCCATATATTTCAGTTCTTGGAAGAAGTTTTTTTAAAATTTTTGAATGTCTGTTCTGTACTTATAGCATTTTTACAATTCATGAATTCCTAGTTATTTGAAAATCAGCAATGAAGAGTTTATCCTGCATACAATGAGCTGATTTACCTCATTAAGAAAATGCAAGTAAATTATTTAGGGCTTCTTTCTTCAGAAATACTTTCTAAACTACTTTCTTGATTCTTCTTGTCCACCTCTGTGGTTTTATAGAAATGGTGATACAAACTGCCAATGAGGCAATATTTAGTCTACCCAGACGTGCATATTTAGGGGTAATTACTTAGCACTCAAGCAGTAAGTATTTAAGTGCCCAACTTCTAGGTGACTAACTCTTGGGCCAAGTGTGGCATTTATTTATTGCCAGAAATGTTAAAAATACATGAAAAGCTTAAAAAATCTGTGGGCTTATTTTGTCTTTCCCAATAAGTTGAGTTTGCTTTGGAATAGAAAATAATTTCAGTTATGGTTGGATTGGGAGCAAGAAATAGTACAAAGAATGTCATAACACCTGGGCTTGGGGAGAGTTGGAGAGAGAAAGTGATGAGTGTGAGAGGCTGTGTGTGTGTCATTCTTGAATTGTGAAGCAGCAGGTGCTCATGGCTCCTAAAATGCATGGCATAGACCGTTTCACAAATTAGTAATGAGTTCTGGTTTTTTTCTTTTTTGCCTTTCCCTTTCTTGTCCTTAGACAACATTTAACTAAATACAGTATTCTTTCTTTGATTGCTTTTGTTCACAGTTAATTTTATTCTGTTTGTTAGCTTCCAAATGTATGAATTTTGTCTGAGGTTAGAAAAAAATTTCAAAGGGCTAATAAAGCTTATTGAGTAGGGTGTTAGAATAGCAAATATGATCTCTTTGCTCTGTTAAGAGTCTTGAAATAGTTTGACTGCTGGTAAAATATCTTTTAACAACTAACAGCTAGAAACAGATTCATTGACAGTGTTTTTCTTATTACAATTTGGGAAAAGTCATATTATCTGATAAATATAATGAATAGTTAGCATGTTTTATTAAAAAACAATGGTACATTTTAACCAGTACAACAATGGACAGGCTGAATGAATGAATAAAGTGAGCAAGGATTTTCTATTACAATTAAAGGCAAAAATAATTCCATAAAATGTGTATATGGTTTTAAATTACTATGTATAATTGTTGTACAAATGTTTTGTTTCCCTAACCATTAAGTTGTTGGTGCATAGGTTTACTGTATTCCTCCACTGGTAAGATTCTGGATACTAAAAGGAAGGCAATTTGTGATTAAAATGTTTCTTCAGAATAAGTCAGTCACAACAATGGAAACTGAAAGTTGTCAACATTTCAACCTCATACAGCAAAACTTTACCTATATTAAAATGTATGTTTGAACATATGTAAATTTGACAAATTCAAACAAAAATAACCATAGCCTTATTAACAACCAACATGTTGTTATGGGTGGCATACATATTATATCAACCATACAAAAATGTTTAATCACTTCTTAATATTAACAATGAATCTCTCATTTACATGCAGGACGATATTGTTTCTAATTTTTTCTAGATTGAGTTCTGACCAACTTGAGGATTCTGTGTATACGAGCTGATTTATATGTCACACTTATCTATGGGCTCATGTGCTTTCTGAGACCACTTTGACATTATCTAATGCGTGAATAGCCCCTGCATGTACACATTGGTGCTGATATCTGCATTTGTCTTATTGGTGCTATTGTCCCTGATAAAGAGGACTGGTTTTTCATTAACAGTAATTTTTAACATGTGTATGTAAGTTTTATAGGATGTAAGAGGATTCTTTTAATTGTCATAACCATATACATACAAACACATACACAATATAATTGTGCTGAAATCCATAGTACTCTAAAAATTCAGATCTTTTTCTTTATCTACAATAGCATTAATTTTGTATATCCAAGATGTCTCATAATAACATATGATTCAAACCTTAGGATTTACAAATTAATTAGAATGGCCTCAGGTAAAATAAATACAGGCAAAAAAATCCATTCTTTCCTCAAAAATGTTTCTTCAAGTTTGTGATTGTTACTTCTTGCACATATGATAGTTTACAAAAGTATATTTCCTTTACACTAAGCCAAGAATGACGTATTTGGAGCTGATTAAGTAACACAATTAATGTCATATAATATCCTAAAAATGATCGAGTTTAAAATGCAGAATAAAAGCAATTGGGAGGATTATGGCAGTTAATCATTTTAGGCATCCCTTTGAAGAATCACCTTCATTTTAAATAGAAAACAAATGCTCTTGTTACTGTTTAGTATTCATGTTGTTAGGTTGAATTTGTCGTGTAGAATAGATGTTTGACTATAAATGCCACTTTCTGGTTTTATTCTTTTCTAATAGTATGATCATGACAATATATATATTTAGCTCTTCCGAGCATTTAATACAACTCCCTTTGGTATTCTATATATGATTTTACTCAGCAGATTTGTGTTATTAAAGTGTATATAATGGCATACAGAACATTTGGAATCCACATAGGAACTAAACAGTGTTATTTATTGTTAACATTCAACTAGTCTATTTTGCAGGTACCTTGCAGTAACTGTCATAAAAATGAGCAGTTAGACATTTTTAAATTGTAAGAACTACCTATTTGATTAACCACATATTTTATTTATGTAGCACAGAACTTATAAACCCTTCCTGCATTAGACTGGGCTTCACACATTCAATAAAGCACATTTACTGTGTCCAAGATTAAATCATACATTGTTTAAAATTAATTATTCCTTTTAATTGCATTGTATAAACAGAGATGACCTGTTAATTTAAAGAAAATCTATCAGCACAAAATGAATTCACTCATATAAACAAGCAAGATGAACTTGACCTTGTTTGAACTTGTTTTGATGTGGCCCAGATGGTAGGCTACATGCTTGAATAGCAGGCTAAAGCTGAGGAAAAACTCATATAGCAAGATCTAGATTTATAGCCTTCTGCAAATTCCTACCTTGTATTGTCCTTTCAGCATCTGTTCTGCCGCCACTGCGGTCAGCCTCTATCTCTGGGGTCAGAGAGTCTAAAAGCACAGAAAGGTAAGAGTGACACATATTTCATTTGATTCCTATTGTCCTTTTAAAAAAAAGAGCAACCTGTTACTTTGGTGCTGAATTAAAATTACATAAATCTTTGTCATCTTTTAAAGGTTGAACAAAAACTGTAACTATAAGAATTTTCGGAAGATTTGAACAGTAAGCAATGCAACATTGTTCATAAAAGAGGATGGGGGTTCGGAAATTCTCAAATTAATATTTTATTGTGCTTCAGTAGAAAAAGATCTGGTTAAGCAGAGAAGCAACGCCAAGTCGCAGACGCTGGAGTTCAGTAAAAAACAGTGGAAGCACCTATAAAACAAGACATTTTCTCCAACACGTTCTTCCCACCCTGCTTTCAGCTTCAAGTATAGCTGAATGAATCACAAGACACAGAAACATATAAAACTACAAACACATGCCTAAACTGTCCTTTAAGCATTAAAAATGACAGTTATTCATGCAATAATATACACCCTCTTACCATTTAAGACCCTGAGACTATCTGTTGAAGCTGCCTGTTTTAGCGTCTGTTCTGCTTGTTCACGCCGTTTCGTCTCAAACTCAAGTGCTTCCTGCAATTTTCTCTTTGCCTTCTTCTCCTTCTTTAGCCTCTTTTGAACTATGGCTAAAAAAGAGTGTATGTATATTACTATTTTTTTAAAAAATTTTTGTAATGCTGCTAATTTACAAATGGTCTTTTTTTTTATATTACTCATTTTGTTTTCCTGCTGGACTGAGTCTACCTATAAAAAGAAAGTTCCAAAAATCTCCGTCTTTACTTAAAATAATTCCCAGTAAAATAATAAGAAAGCCAATTTTTATTTTAGGCTAGAACTATTACATTACAAGAATGGCTTTAATTGCCATATGTAAAGATAAATTTAATAGGAAACTAATTTTAGTAAATGTTTGTATTCACTGATAAAGGAAGCTTGATTAAATGAATTTTGTGGCTTAGTTCTCTGTCCTTGAATCACAATAGTGCAGAGTCATTTGGATAGTGTAAACGCTTTTAAGCATGCCTCCTTCCTATTTCCTCATAGGGCATCAATTTTGAGCAGCAAATGGAGCATCTCCCCTAAAAATGCTTTGGAAAGCAATGTTAGACCAACTCAGTTTTTAATAATTTCTTTCTTAAAATTTTAGGAAATGCAATAAATATTTTTTGTACATTAGAAAAAATACTCTTAATTATTGTTAATGTATAGAACAGAAATGTTTTTGTTTGGATGAAGTTATGATGATTTCCTGAGAATATTTTTCTCACAGCAAATTTACAGTACTATGATATATTTTAAGAAAATTATTCTACTTTCACTCTGCAGAAATCTGAGGCAGTATGAAACCCCATTGCTAATAATAATATGCTACTGGTAACAGTAATGAGCCTTTTATATTTAAAAAATAGATAATACAAAAAGTTGATTATGAAACATTTTTCTCCAACTGGACAATTTAAATATTTGTATATGATACATACTCGATAAATAATAACTAATGTCCTTTACAAAATGTATATCAACTATGTTTTCTGGAGGATAATTGTTTTAACTTTTACTACATATATATACATACTACATATATATGCATACATACTAATACATATGTAACATACTACATATATATGCATACATATATGCTGAGTATACAACTACTCAGCATATGGGAATATGCATTTTTCTTTAAAATATCTTTGTTGATGGTCGATAAACATTGTAGATATCAATGTGACAGATTCAGTATGAGAAAATGCTTCTCTTAGTCATGAAGCCTGATCATTCCATATTTACTGTTTGATTTCTTACTACAGATTAAAGAACAGCAACACTTTTAAAGCAGAATATTTAATCAAAATATGAAATAATAATGGCTCAAGTAAGTATTTTAGTTTTAATTTCTAATTTCCACATAAACCTGTTTTTATTATTATTAATATTTTTAAGATGGAAGCTCATTTACATGTCAGGTATATTGTTGCTGTACCACATATTTTTAAAAACCTGCTTTGTATCAAAATGTACACTGGCTATGGTGTTCTACAAAAGTAATTGAAACTGATTTTAAATAAATGTTAATTTCCCTTATTTAATGGTGTGCAAATCATGTCCTTACCTTAACAAATTTACCTGCCTACTGTTTCCCTTTTCAAAAATGATTATTTATGAGTCTCTTTGAAAAGAAACAGTAATTTCTGAAATATTTATTTGGATTGTACACTCTTGTGGCTCTAAAGGCTTAATACCCTGCACTTTGCCATTGACCGCTCACAGTTTCCTCTTACATGATTGAACCAAATGGGATTGCCATGTTCTCTCTCTTCAGGGTAATACACTGCTTCAATAGGCACATTCATAATAGATAAGTATTGATAGTTATTGCCTTGAATTTACTGTTCATAATTAATTAAATGGGAACTTTACGGTGTGATCTGTGAATGTTTTGCCCTCTAGTGGTTAACGAAAGAAAACAGAATGTAAATCCTCCCAAAAGGTTTGAACCAATAAAATTCTGAAGGTCTTTCCAGTAACCAAAGGGTTACTTTAGGAATCCCTGGGCCTGCTTTTAAGTTCTGTAAAAAAGGACTAAACAAAATTAAGTGAGAACAAAATAAAAACATGGCTGTCTAATGGAAGATGGTTCCATAGATTGAGCTCTTTGACCCAACTTCTTTATTCACTTGGAATACAGCTGTTATCAATGTTTACCTTGTTTTGATTATTTAAATACCTGAATCTATGTGAAGCCACATTATTTAGAACTGTACTATACATCTAGGATGACAGCGTCCCAAATTGACCAACTTCCAAGAATACACTAGGTGTTGCTTCATAAGAGCTAATAAAACAACCTGGTAAATCCTGCTAGTTTTAAGGCAAAACAGAAACAACGATTTTTAAATGACCATGTCAAACATATAAAAGAAAATAATGTGGAGCATTTATATTGGATATATATTAAATGAGTGAAAAGAAGCCCCCACTTCACTTCTAGAATACTTTAAAGAATCATATTTGAAGCAAAGAGGCAGTTGATTGTAGACAAAATAATCTTCAAATTCATACATAAAATAAACATGCAAATACAAATGACCTTCAAAATTATCTATAGATGCACTGTACAGTGTGATAAAAGAAGCAATTCACAGATCAATAATAACATCATTTTACCCAATAAGAATTTATATCAGTTTCTACTCTGTGTACTTGACCTTGTTGGATGAAAATGAGGCCTTCAGAAAGAAAATTATACAAACATTTAACTTTGGTCATTTGTTCAGATATTCATCCATTTTCAATTTCAGTTGATAAATATCTTAGTAAACCTACTTCGCTTGAATAATCAGTATTTTCTATTTTAGCTTTATGAGTTTAACTCAAGTTTTTCAAAGGGCAATTGTGAATTAACATAAAATTTTTCTTCATGGCTATCATTAGAGTTTATTCTTATCTTAAAGAACATGAATTTTTAAACTCAACAATCAATAAAAGTTATATAATTAATGATGTAATGGACGTATTTCAATTTCCTGAGGTAGGAACAGAAGAGAAAACATGTACTTTGGAGATTAAGAAATACAATGAACCTAGGATTCAAATTCTGCTCTGAACTTTAGCTATCATTAAATTAACAAAAATACTACAATTTCAAAATAAATCACCATCATAGTATTAATATGTTTAATATTTTCTGTAAATATTAAACTTATCTGGAAATGTGGAAATACCTCTATTCTTCTGTTCCATAGCCAACTGCTTCTCAAGTGTTTCCCTTAGTTCTCTTTCCCTTAAAAAATCCATCTTCAGCTCAGTTTTTTCCAGTTGGACCTGTTTCTCTTGAGCTCTGGCATTATCTATGGCAACTTTCAAGAGCCCCTGTACAAAGAAGATATTCGGAATGGTAATATTTTAATACAAAGCAAATTTCATTCATTACTTAAAAGCATTTTAAAAGCGAAGAACCCAGTGATCAAATGATCTAATTCTTTTGCATTCACTCTGCACTCACTAGAACAAATACTATAACTAAAGCATAAAACTCCTAAGTCTAATTAAACTATTTTCGGAAGACAAATATTTATGGCATGCAGGTTTAATTGCTTCTAATTAGAATATCTAGATCCAAAGCTAAGTAGATATTCTAATTAGAATATCTAGATCCAAAGCTAAATAAGGGCAGCACATAAGCGTGTCTAAAAAATAAGAACTGAGAAGGAAGTTAGGCTGAAACTGCTCCACAAATAATTATCTGACATGGTTTATGCAACCTTCCAGGATTCTGGCAGTGCTCACCTTTCTCCTCAGAGCTCATTCTCCCACTCCCTACCATGTGCACAGAGCCACAATGGTCTCCTTTTGGTTCCTCAATGCAACAATTTGTTTCTGCCCCCACGGACTTTGCTCTTTCTGTTCCCTTCCTGAATGCTTTTCCTCCAGATCTTTGCATGGCTCACCACCCTCATTTCATTTCATCTTTGCTCAAAGTCACCATTCAAGAGAGGTCCTCTCTTATTACCCTGTCTCCAAATGTATCTTATTACTCCCTCCCTAAAATTCTTCATAGAATGTATCATTATGTGGTATTGACATATATTTATTTGTTTACTGATTTATGTTATGTCTTCTCTGTTAAAATGTAAGCTCTCTGGGGTAGGGGCATGTTCTCTCATTCAGGACTATGCCCCCAGGGCCCAGAAAGTGCCTACTATATACTAGATTTTAAAATTTCACAAATAGCAATTATAGTACTGCTACATTTTTCTTGAGATACATAATATATTTAAGGGATCTAAAATTTGGTTTAGTAGTGCATTACTTTTTAAAAAGCCATTTAAGATGGTTGTAATAAACTCAGGATAACTTCTAGGAAATGATTAGACAGCATAATAATTTAAAAGAACGTATGGAGAAAGCAAAGTTTATTCATACAACTAATGGTGGATATATAAATATATATATATTTTGACATACTGCATGCTTTTAAAAATTAGCAGTATTTTAAGGTTCTTGAAAATTAGATATGGAAATATGTTAAACATACAAAAAGCATTCCCTGTTTTCTCTCCTAAGATACTTTGAAACAGTTACCAGTAAAAATTAGAGCTAAAACTTCTCTTCAATTCAGCAATACAAAATGAGTTTTTGAAGTAGAAGATATTTTGCCTTGGTCTGTGAGTGTCAGAGACTGAAATTTTCAACTGAAGTTAAAATGAGATGAAAGTTGATGTCATTTATAGATGTACTCTAGGATGTGACTCCCTTGCAAGAAGACATTATGAGCAGTTTGAATTAGGAATTTCTACTTCAGCTTGACTTGTAAGCGCAATAGAGAGGTAGTCTTACTTCAGTCTACCAATATAGTTTATAGCATTGCTGTAAGCCAATTTTATTCTCTTTTGACCACATATAAATTATTCCATATTTGCTATACCTGACCCTGAATCTCCTGGTATAATTCTTGTGATATGAAACAAGCCGAAGAAAGATTTCTCCGTGGCAGGTTGCCCCTCCCCACTCTTTTTTGTTTAACAATAAAACATAGCTGCTAAGGAAACTGCCATCTTAACTCAATTCAACAATATTCCTGTGTAGGCTTCTTCTTCATCAGGAACAAACAATTAGTAACAAATGAAAGAGATCATTACATCAAGTGCCCTTTTAGATCACCCCAATTAAAACTTTAGCTGTATTTTAATTCTGAGATACCAAATTCTAATTTTCTGCTCTGATTGCTCTTGTTGACTTATCTTTGAAAGATATACTCTGTGTGCAATGTCTAGAGATTATTTAGCAAGATGCCAATGTTGGCACCACTTAATGTGTTGATTGGTTGTATTATCAGTAGCTGTTTAAAATAAATTACTATTAAACTATTATTGTCCTTGGCTGACAAAACACAATATTTTGGTGTTATTTAAATATGAAACAATCATTATGAATAAACATGTTGAATAATGTTAAACTGCAACTCTAATTTGTGTAATTTTATATTAATATTCGTTGTAAAGAATGAAGTTGCTGAGAGCATTTATGTTTACTGTTTCCTTTTGTTACAATTGCTGCTAATGTGACTAATGGTAATACATTACCTGTTCCTGCTGATTATGTCTGAAAAATATTAGCTTTTAGGATCCAATACTCTCTGGGACTACTTATAAGCTATATAAAATTAAATGTAATTTTTAGACTTTGTATCAGTGCATATCAGTAGGAGTCCAGTGTGAACAAAAATCTGTACTACAGCCAAACTGATGCATATGCAAAAGTATGTTACCTCCAGTGACAGCTCTGCTTCAAAAAATACAGAAAACTGATTAAATTTCAATGCAGCAGGGGGCTCGGAAAAGCAATAGGATGTAGTGTTCACAACATCTACAAATCTTTAGGACACCATTGTAGCCATCAATGATAATAATACTTTCAGATTTGTGTAACTTGTGTAAAATTTTCAGGTTGATCACGTGCAAATGGTCACAATAAATGCTGCATCTCACTTGGACATGCAATATCCAGAAAATGCTGTGGCAAAAATGTGAATGACAAAAAACGATAGAAGGTTTAAAGCATGATTTTTTTAACCATGGTTCTTAGGATATTAAAGTTGGTTAATGACAAGTCTAATTAAATACATTTTAAGTTTATGCCACAGCAATGGTGAGAGACAATAGTTGATTGACCCCAAATTTTTTTTCTAGTGAGGCACAATGGTTGTTATACTACATAAATGTCATTGTTTTCTAAAATAATCTAATTTGTAAATTATTTTCATTGTTTTTTAGAGATTGAGTTTTTTTTTTTTTAAAGGGCACTGTATCTAGCAATGTTTCTACTGTTGATACGGCTTAGAAAGTACAATATCTGTCTATATAAGAAGACTTCAAATAATACTGCTAAGAAACATTTCTTAATAACCTAGCTAGATCCTGGAGGAAAAGCTTACTTGATCCATGTTTGTATTTAACATAAATTTATTTCAGGATCAGACAATAACTAAGGTTTCTCGAGTGTCACTGAAACTCGTGATAAAATTTGTTCTTAATAATGTGTTGCTTTTAATGAAATTAAAACACCTTAGTTGAAGAGGATTTTAGCAATCACCATCGTAACCAAATACTTTTAAACATAAGAATACCAAGATGCAGAAGAATCAAGAGACTGACTGAAAATCCCAAATACTGAGTTGAGTGTGCCTAGATCAGAACTGTCCAGCTACTTAGTCTTCTTTATTATTCTTTTAATGTTTCCCTGGTCTTTTTTCAGGGAGAAAAAGAATAATGTCCCTTGGAATCAGGAAATTTGTAGACCAAAAAACAAACAAATAATCAATAGTACAGTAACAACTGACAGTTTATTTATTTATTTATTTTTTTGAGACGGAGTTTCGATCTTGTTGCCCAGGCTGGCGTGCAAATGGCGCGATCTCGGCTCACTGCAACCTCTGCCTCCCAGGTTCAAGCGATTCTCCTGCCTCAGCCTCCCAAGTAGCTGGGATTACAGGCATGTGCCACCATGCCCGGCTAATTTTTTTGTATTTTTAGTAGAGACGGGATTTTGTCATGTTGGCCAGCATGATTTCAAACCCCTGACCTCAGGCGATCCACCCACCTCAGCATCCCAAAGTGCTGGGATTACAGGCGTGAGACACGGCGCCCGGCCCAACTGACACATTTTCAGAGAAGCTTTTGTAACAAAATATAATACCATACTCTTTAATGCTATGATCATTGTCCTGCAACGCCGATGTATGACAGGCACAAAGAGGAGAAGACTCATAATATATAATTAAGATTGAAAATAAAAACATATAATGTAGGGCCAATATATTTGATACTAGCTTCCCCATATTTTGAATTCAACGTCCATTTTGTTGGGGTTTATGCGAAGTCTTCTCCTAATTAATTATATTATATATAATTATGTATTATAATTAAATTATGTATCGATAATTAAATTATGATTAAATTTAATGTTACAGTTAAAATTATTATATTTATATAAAAATTAATATAATAAATAACAAATAATACCTTATAATAAATAATATATTAATATAATAAAATAAATGAATACATAATAAAATTATTATAATTACAATAATTTTATAATTATAATAATTTTATAATTAAATTATGATTAAAATTATGTATTAATAATGTAAATAAGGAAACTATTACTTTATTTTAAAATATATTAAAAAGTAAAGTAAAATTATTGGCCATGATATTGAAATGTAAAGAACTGAAGATGGATAATCAGAGTTCAGTCATAACAACTTTTTGATCCACAAGCATATATGATGGTGGTCCCATAAGATTATAATATCATATTTTTACTGTACCTTTTCAATGTTTAGACACTCAAATAATTGCTATTGTGTTACAGTTGTCTACAGTATTCAATACAGTAACCTGCTATACAGGTTCATAGCCTAGAAGCAATCGGGTATACTGTTTAGCTAGGTATATACTAGGCAATATCCTCTAGGTTTGTATAAGTGCATTCTATGATGTTTGCACAACTATAAGACTGTCCAATGATTCATTTTTCAGAATGTATCCCCACCATTAAGTGATGCATGACTATAGTTCAGTCTTATACTTAATTCTTTTTCATTTTCTTCCCACAAACACAGAAGTAGAGAATAATTCCTCCTAGATACCATGGTTGGATTATGTCCATTTATTAGGCTACAGTGAATCAATCTGGAGCTGCCATTTCTTGTGTGTGTATGTGTTTTTAAGATAGGGTTTCACTCAGTCACCCAGGTTGGAGTGCAGTGGTGCCATTGTGGCTTACTGTAGCCTCGAACTCCCAGGATCAAACCATCCTCCTGCCTCATCCTCACGAATATCAATAGCTGGGACTGTGGGTATGGCCCATCATGGCCAGCTAATTTTTGTATTTTTGTAGAGGCAGGGTCTCCTTATGTTTCTCAGGCTGGTTTCAAACTCCTCGCCTCAAGTGGTCTTATTGCCTCAGCCTCCCAAAGTGCTGGGATTACAGGTATGAGTCACAGCACCCAACCAAGCTGAAGCTATTGTGGTTTTAACATATGTTTTAGGTCTTTCTTGTTCGCTTAACTCTTCCATGTAGGTAGACTATAGTGAACCAAACTCCAATCATATATCCCCTCACGGCAAATATCTTCAATACTAACCTCACTCCTAACTAAATTTTATATTCTCTACTTAAACTTTACATTTTCACTTTTTAGTTATTTACCTATTCTTATTTTAATGTTTGTAAGCCACTTTTTAAAGCCTTTTTGTAACAAGATAAACAAAGTAAATAATTTGCTCACAACCCTATGTGCCAAAAGGTTCTAGATTTAAAAAAGTGAGTAGGCCTGGGCACAGTGGCTCACACTGTAACCCCAGCACTTTGGGAGGTGGGTGGATTAGTTAAGGTCAGGAGTTTGAGACAAGTCTGGCCAACATGGTGAAACGCATCTCTACTAAAATTTTTTTAAAAATTGCCAGGTGTGGTGGCGGGAGGCTACTCCCAGCTACCCGGGAGGCTGAGGCAGGAGAATCACTTGAACTCAGGAGGTAGAGGTTGCAGTGAGCCCAGATGGTGCCACTGCACTGCAGCCTGGGCGACAGAGGGAGACTCCGTCTTAAACTAAAAAAAAAAAAAAAAAAAAAAGAAAGAAAGAAAAGGAAAAAAAAAGTGTAAGCAGAATTATCCTTTGATCATGTTCAAATGGTAGCTCATGTTTGACAGTGTCATATCCAGTTAACTGACACTAAAATTTTAGTCTCCTTGCATAAAATCTCACAGGTTGTTCTCCATGGACAGGTTTGAAAGAGGAAGCGATAATGAAAGATAGACCACAATGAAAAAAAAGAATGCCATATAGAAAAAATAAAAGCAATTCTAAAAATCAAAAACTGAACTGTATCTATATTCTTTACTAAATTAAATTACTGTTCTTTACTCTAGATATCTGTATCCATTATCACTTTTAATTTCTAAAACCCTCAAATGTCAGGAAGTAGTATAGCTCAAGCAGTAACAAAAATCTGGTGCCCAATTTTTTATATATATAAATTTTATAAATTTCTAAATATAAAATTTAAATATAATTTTTTTATATATCAACATAGGATTTTTTACAGGTCTTTTTTTTTTTCTTTTTACTTTATTCATTATAACTTTTCTTTTTTTTTTTTTTTTTTTGAGCTGGAGTCTTGTTCTGTTGCCAGGCTGGAGTGCAGTGGCGCAATCTTGGCTCTGCAACCTCCGCCTCCCGGGTTCAAGCGATTCTCCAGCCTCAGCCTTCTGAGTACCTGGGACTACAGGCATGTGCCACCACGCCCAGCTAATTTTTATATTTTTAGTAGAGACAGGGTTTCAACATGTTCGCCAGGATGGTCTCAATCTCTGGACCTCGAGATTCACCCACATAGGCCTCCCAAAGTGTTGGGATTACAGTCATGAGCCACTGCGCCTGGCTAACTTTTAATTTCTAAAACACTTAAATGCAGGAATGCAGTATAGCTCAAATAGTTAACAAAATTCTGGTGCCCAATTTTTATATATATGTACATTTTATAAATTTAAATTTTAAAATAAAAATTTAAACACAAAATTTTCGCATATAGTTATAGGATTTTTCTATAGATCTTCTTTTAAAACACAAAGAAATAACTGACAAAAATTTAATTTTGATGATGATGTCATGGAAAGGACATCTGTGGTAACCATTACAATTTTAAAATCCAGGCTTTTTAAATTATAATATATAAATTATTGATGATTAGAACAATAACACTTAATGAAAACATGTTATTTTAAAGGGTTTTTTGGTCATTAATTTTAATAAAAAATAACATCTTTAAAAAATGGAACTCTAAACTCACTACACAAAAAGTATGTTACTATTTTGGCATAGAAAGCACAGAACCCTATTATATATAATTGAAACTGCAGAGGAAATTGAGGTAGGCAGAATGTAATTACCCATATTAGAATTTGGACAGCAATCACATTTATACTGTATACCTAATAATGCGGGGTCATGACTGTTTAAACATTCCATACCATTCCTATGATAATACCATAACTCAGTAAATGTGACAATAGTAAAAGAGTTAGCATCTGCAAGCTTTTGTAAAATGATATGAAATCATTACTGACAATAAATGTGTGTGTGTGTTTGTATATGTATGTGTGTGTATATATATATTTATAATATACATGTGCATGAAATTCAGCAGGATTTTTAATTTTTATTTCCCCTTGTGGGCACATATGTACATGCATGTATAAATATATGCATATGCATATTAGACATACATATAAATATATGATAACTGCATCTATATATACACATACATATAAGTAATATTGAAGTGGACAAGCTAAACTTATTTATTCATTTATTTATTTATTTATTTATTTATTTATTTATCTATTTGACATGGAGTTTCACTCTTGATGCCCAGGCTGGAGTGTGGTGGCACAGTCTCAGCTCACTGCAACCTCCGCCTCCCAGGTTCCAGCAATTCTCCTGCCTCAACCTCCTGAGTAGCTGGGATTACAGGCGCCCGCCACCACGCCTGGCTAATTTTTTGTATTTTTTTTTTAGTAGAGACAGGGCTTCATGATGTTGGCCAGGCTGGTCTCAAACTCCCCGTCTCAAGTGATCCACCTGCCTTGGCCTCCCAAAGTGCTGGGATTACAGGCATGAGCCACCCCACCCGGCTCCTAATTTATTTTTAATAAAGCATTCTTATTTTGGGTGTTCTAACTTTATCAGTTCCAGATCCCTATAATTTGGGAATAGAAATAAATGATTTAGTTTGTCTTGACCATTGTCTTTTCATCTACTCTTTCGAAAATATATCTTCAAAGCATATGGTAGGAAAGGAGAGTATATTTAATCTAGAGCCACCTACAATGAATAAGTTGTCTAAAATGTGTACATTTTAAAGCTGGAATGTTCTTTTTCTTCTTTTCTTTCTGTCTTTCATTTTTTCTTTTCTTCTTTCTGAGATAATTATAGTTTGAGGTGATGTAGATAACATTCCTAATCTGAGTATTTCTGGTCTGTAGAGTGTGGATGAATACTCCAAACTGAGAGGATTTGACTTTGAAATGTAGTGGTCATATACAATGCAAGAGTCCATGTATCAAACCTGCTCTTCAGATGAGCATGCTGTTTTACACTGATGAAACCCAGAAACGTTTTCTCTGCTGAAATTGAAATTAAATCCTCACTGACCTGGTTAAAGAGTTTTCAGTTAATAACAATCCATGCAAATAGCTTTTCTTTTGCTTCATATTGAGTTTTATACATAAGAAAATGAATTATTCCTTTACTTTTCAGAACATAAATTCAGAAATGTTAAGGGGTACTTTCTGAAAACATTTACCTTAACATAAGAAAAATTCATTAAAAGCACTATCTTATAATAAACAATAATATGGGTGAAATTTAGAAAAAAAAAAGTATTTTGTTTTATATAATCAACTATTTGGCCATGATTTAGTATAGGCTGGATTGATGATTTTCAATTACTGAGTTATAAAACCTTAAAGTTGAATACAGTTCTGGAGACTCTAATTACATTAGTATTAAAAAATGCCATATTAATAGATGAGAAGATATGTTACATTAAAGGCCTTCTGTTATGTCCTTGGAGAGGTAAATAAAATTAATTACATTTCCACTGGGGGGAAACTTTAATATGATAGGATATGTGTACAGAAAAATATTACTGAGGATGGAATGTTAGAGTAAAAAAATTTTTTAAAAAAGGAGCTTACCAGCACACTATCAGCAACTTGTGCCTACTACTCACTAGCTACCCAAATATGGAGAAGTAGACGACAAAAATCTCCATCTGGGGTCCACATGATCACTTCATGTGTGGGCAAGAAAATTATGCTTTCTTCTGTCCCAAACACTCTTATTATCTTGGCTCCACACTCTATGTTATTGTTAACTGTAAGTATTTTTGATTCATAATGTACTGTACATAAAATATACATCCTGAGGACCACATAGGAAATCCGTGGAAAGTTTGGTGAGGCTTTTTGAAGTCTAGTCTTTGAAGAAATTCTATTAATTGAAACAAACTTATTTATGAAAGAAGGCTTTTTTTTTGGATTCTTCTAAATTAGACATATTTTAAATGACTAAACATATCATTTCCTCACTAGAAGGCCAGCAGTTTAAAAATAACTAAATATTTATTAGAACTAGTGTGCTGTTGTTTAGTAAAATCAGACAAACTTAAACAGTTAAATTCCTCCAATTAGTTGGTAATAAAGAGAGCATTTTAGACAGAATGAATTTTAAAGGCCTATGTCATTTTCATCTAAGTTTTTATTACAGCTTAATATACATATATATGAGTATATATATATGAGTATTTCTAAGCCAATTTGATTAGTGTAACAGGTTTAAAATCTAAGTTGCTTGAAGAGTTTAATACCATGTTTCAGTCAGTCTAATGAATGGATTAAGTAGGAACAGTATAAATTTTGGAAAAAAAAATCTACAACAGGGTGTTCCATATGTCTTTCTTCCAGGTTGTAAAAAGGCCTACCTGTATGTTAGTCAGAAGAGTCTCGATGGAAGACAGTCCATCAGGAAACAGAAAAGGAGATGGAAAACCTGGAGGCAGTGGTTGTCCATGCCCAGTTAGAGAGAGTTTGTCAAGGCTGTCTCTTGCAGTTGGTGTAGAAAGCGGGGTCTCATCTGTATGTGATTGAAACAAAAATATAGAACAAGTTACGCTTGTCTGTTTTTATTAGACCTCAGTAATGGCTTCCCTAGTGGTTTCCAGAACATTTATTGCAAATTGGTTCCTGCTATCAGGAGAAAATGCTTTCTGCTGAATTTTCTTTAATGAAAAAGCTGTGGAGATACAACAAGATAACATTAATGAGTAACTTTATAAGCCTTTTAAATGCAGTCTCTAATGAGACTGAGTTTACAGTGCCATAGAATCTTTTTAAAACAAATATTATCTCATATATAGTTGTGATAATATATTCAGGCTGACTTTATGGGCACCTTCCCAATTATCTCCTTTTAGTTTGTTCTGTTTGGATTGACAATAGAATATTTCTAGAGCTCCGTATAAGAGAGGGGCTTTGTATATTAGGAAGCTTCTTTCTCTATTAACCCTTCCTTTATATCAATGTTTGTTCAAATATATTCTTAAGGAATTTACAAAAGAATGTAAAGTTAAAATCTTTCACTTTAAACCTAAAAAGAAAAACTGGAATCCAAATATGTATTTCTAAATTATAACTGAATTATTCATCATCATTAAAATTAAAGACCTAATTTTTTGAACTTGAAGACCTTTTACCTTCATATTGAAAAATTATAGCTTCCATACATAAAAAACGGTATAAAGGAAGAGTAATAAAATGCTACTTCTATAACAACATTCAGGGAATCAAATTTTAAAATCCCTTCAAAATAAACTAGTCTTTACTTATTGAATATTCTTCAAAATTTTAAGCAATTTAGAGTAACGCATGAATACAGATTCTTTTCACCTCTCACAGTGAAATCCTTTTATTCAGTTTTTTTTATTATTTAACCATTTTTACAGTTTCACATAAGATAGATACAAGTTACGGCTTATTTTAGTTTATCATAATCACAGAGAAAATTTTATTCATGGCAGGATCTTCAGTTTTATAAATATTTTCGTATTTCACCCCAGGAAAATTAATCAGAGCAATGTATTTGCACAGTCCCGATAGTATCTCTCAATTTTGCAAGTGGCTAAAAACTTCAGCACACTTGCCTTATGCTTATAATTTGATTCCTCTGTTCTCCTCAGTCATTCTTTTATTTTTCATTACACCACCTAACCACACAACACGTTTTCCAATTACGTCTCTCTGGGGCAGAAATATTGTAGAAGCTGCCACACTTCCCTGTCCCTCACTAATGTCAGAACAAGTTAAATTCATCTCCCTCACCTTGCCACATTTCTAGTTAATAAACCAAAAGGAAAGAAAAGCTGGGGAGGGGAGTAATGGCCAGAAGGCCTCCTATTAACTGCACTCCTCTCACACTCACGACTTTGCAGTTTCTCCTTCTATTTCCTCCTATGTTAACTTACTGAGACAGATGATCTGAGGCAGCAAGTACTAGAGGAAGAAACAGAGTAAGCAAACTAAAGTAGGACTCATGTTATTTTTCTTTTTAATCACACTTGTCACCAGGGTTAAAGAAAGATGGCCATGCAGGGGCAGGGATGCTGCATGGCTAATGTGAGCAAGGTGATCTTGGACACCATTTACCTAGCTATCATAAATTGCTCTTCCAAACCAAGGCTGCTAGTGTTTTCTCATAACAGCTCTGGAAAGGCACTTGTTAAACACATATGTGCATGTGAAATTGTTTAAGAATGGAGAGCAATATTTTTCGATCATCATCACCTTAGCTGTCACATGCTAAAGAAAATGTGGCTTAATAGATCATGGGGATAATAATTGCTTGTCTCTTGAAGAAAGGCATAGAACCAGATGACCATCTGAGGTTGCTTTCAGCTTTAGAATCTATGATTCCACAATTACTAAAGACTGTCCAAGAAAATAAAGAATCATATGTATGTGTACACATTTACACACATTTAGCCTATAAGTTTCATCATCCCCATGATTATTTGATTTAACTTCAGTGCATTTATGCTTGACTATATTTGGCTGTTGTGTGGATTAAATCATTAAGTCACTCATGATGCATAAATTTATGTAGTCAGTATTTATTGAACATAAACAATGTGCTGGATACTGGAGATCAAATGCTAAAAACACAACCGGAAAGCCTCAAGAAGCTCATGTAGCCTAGAGTGACTGATTCCAATTGTTAAATAGCTAATTCCTATAGCCACTAATACAGTTTTCCTTCACTCATTATTTCTTTAGATACTCCATTTATCCAAATATAGCATTAAAATTCTGTGCGTGTGTGTATATATATATATATATTTATGTACATGTGTGCATGCATGCCTGTAAGCACATTTTTTCCTGCAGCTGTTTTAATGGAATGCTCATCTTGGGCCTCATGGTTTCAGCTGTATGAGTATAGGCTATTATTTGTTACAAACTTATCTAATTGGATTCCTTTATTTATCATCTTACATAGTGAAGATACTACATAAGGACACTTCAATTCAATATGTACATAAGAAATTAGCAAATTTGGGGCAGAATGTTTAAGAAGCAAAAAAAATGATTCTTAAAGTCAATATACAATTTTGAAAAGAACACAAACAAACTAATCGAAGATCAAACAAACAAGAATATTCCTTTGGGTCTCATGACCCTATTATCAGAGATAAAGTTGTCATCTTGTGGCAATTAACATCATAGAAGATTTCGTTTAGCTCTTCCTACAAAGATTGTAATATTGGGACCATGGTTCCACCTTTTGAAATAAAAGTGACCTTTGATTTCCTAAATGTTCTAAGGAGATTAAAGCAAAAGTTTGAGAGGCCAATGTAGAAGAGAGTTTTGACATCACATAATCTCCACTGACTTCAAAGAGTGAATGATTGATGAAATACAAATTCACAAAATACCTTATTCTCATTGATATATCTGTACATATTTCTAAGCTTATTTTTAAGAGAAAGTTGGCTAGTCAAATGTCATGATTTTTGGATTAGTATAGCATTTGGCAACGTAATTTCTTGGTTTTTTGTTTTGTTAAAAAACATTTTACTTTAAAGTAATTGTATACTTATGGAAAAGTTACACGAATTGTACAAGGAACTCCTTCATACTCCTGTAATGTGTGAATGGCTGACTGCAAAATATATGTTTATTCGTACTTCCTGACACGTAATGACAAGTAATGTTATTTTACCTTAAAAAAGGGTTTTCACAGAGGGAATTAAGTTAAGATCTCGAGATGAGGAGATCATTTTGGTTTAAGCTGGACCCTAAATCCAATGGCAAGTGTCTCTTAAGACAAAAGCAGAGAAAGGTTTGAAAGAGGCAGAAGAGAAGACACCGAGAAGAGAAAAGGCAAAGTGAAAACTAGGCAGATATTAGAATGTTTCACCTACAGTCAAGGAATGGAGACAACCACCAGAAGCTAAAAGAGACAAAAAATGGCCCTTGGAAGGAGCTCATTTCTGCTGACACCTTCATTTTGGACTTCTAGTCTCCAGAACTGTTAGAGAATAAACTTCTGTTGTTTTAAGGCACCAGGGTTAAGGTCATTTGTTATGGCCAGCTCTGGAAAAGTAATAAAACTCCAGTTCACCAATTGTTTACATATTGTCACTTTTTTTTTTAATTTTCTCTCTGTTTCTCTCCCTCTCTTGTTCTGTGTGTGTGTGAGTGTGTGTGTGTGTGTGAGTGTATGTGTATGTGTACGGTGTGAGGGAGGGTGCGTATGTTTGAACTACCTTCCCCAATTAAGCCTTAAGACTTCAGTGTATATTTCTTAAGTACAAGGACACACTCTTACATAAACACAATCCAAAATCAGCAAGAATAACATATGGAGAATACGATGATTTAATCAAGAGTCCACATTCCAATTGTATTATTTTTGAGATTTTTTGTTTACAGTAGTTACATAACAAATATTTTAACTTTTTTGTGACATGTTCTTAATGAGTTTTTTTTATGGGCATGTAGTAAGCACGAAGTGGCCTCTAAGAGGGCCTGTGATGATTTCTTATCCTGTTAGTCACACCCTGTCTGGTCCTTTTCTCTTGACCTAACAAAAAGAATACAACAAACATGAGATGTCACTTCAGAGACAGAGATTTGGTTATAAAATGTCTAGCTTCCATTTCTCTCTCTCTCTTTCTTTTGCACTGCTTGCCATGGGTCAAACCAGTTGACATGACATGAGACAGCCCTGTGGAGACATACATGTGACAAGGGACTGAGGGCCAACCTCACGAGTTGGGTTGAAAGTAGATTCTTCCTAACCAGTTAAAGCATTTATGGCTGCAGCCCTGGCTGACAGGTTGATTGCAATCCCATGAGACCTTAAACCAGAAGCACCCAGGGAAGCTGTACCTAGATTCTTCAGCCGCAGAAACTGTAGGATCATAAATGTTTGTTGGTTTAAGCCACTAAGTTTTGGTATAACTTATTACACCGCTATGGATAACTAAAACAGTATGTAACTTTTTCTCTGGCAAATATAATAAAAATAACTTAATGTTCAGTTAGTATTAGCTGCTTTGGATGTGGAATAACTCCTTTCTATTCAATTTCCTCATTTACAAAAAAATAGCAGGTTAAATGAGACAAATGTAGGACCACACAAATCTAAAATTCCACATTTTCTAATACTTTTTATAAAAATTTATAAAAAATTATTTAAGTGGGCTTCTCACCTATTATGATTGAAGAGTAACAATGTATCAGTTGGGAGTTAGAAATTTTAATAGTTTTAAAATTATTAATTTCAAAGATTTATGAATATCTATGTAATATGTGAAAAAGAATGAGTCATACAAGTAAAATTTCAGAGCAAGTTATTAATTACTTAGGTTTACAAGCTCCACTTTATAAGGATTCTTAAATTATCTTGTTTTCTTTTATTAAATTAGATCACAGTTCAGTCACCTATAAGACAGCACTCTCAATACCTTTGATGGCAAATCAGATGCAGCAAAGAGTGCATCTTCCTAGGAAAAAAATTAAGCGCTTTCAAAAGATGCAGTAACTAGAATACTATTATTTTCTAGAGGACTACACATGGGTAGGGTCTGGCAGTTATGCTAGTTCTCTAGATAAGTTGTTAGTGGAATGAAACCATTGCAATTTTCAGTTTTACAGTAGTATAAAATCATTGCAATTTTGATACGTTGAATTTTGATTTTTTTTTCCTGGGTTAGCAATATGCAATGGTATGAAACCATTGCGATTTTCAATTTTACAATGGTATAAAACCATTGCAATTTTGATACTTTGAGTTTTGAATTTTGACTTTTTTTCCCCTGGGTTAGCAATATGAAGTATGTGAGATATTTAACACTTTATTATAAAATAAGTTTTGTGTTAGATGAAGTTGCCTATCTGTAGGTTAATGTAAGTGAGCACATTTCAGATAGGGTAGGCTAAGCAATGACGTTTGGTAGGTTAGGTGTACTAAATGCATTTTTAATTTACAATATTTTCAAATTATGATGGGTCTTATCAGGATGTAATGCCATTGTAAGTTGAGAATTATTTGTTTTTTAATTCAGTTATTTGAAACTATAGTGGTTTTCTAAGGAAAAATAGAGCAGCACATATTATAATCTTGACCAGAAAAACTACCTATTAACATCTTAATAATTATATAATAAATACATTGATAATTATAACAACATACAGTCAATTAGAATAATAGAAAACAAAATGAGAAACCAGAAATGGAAGAGAAGAAAATGTTTAAAAATTAAGTCACTTATCAATAACTATCAGTAAGATTGATGCCTCTGTAAGACAAAGTATTTTTCTCTCCAATCTTATCACACATAACAATTTAGCAGGATATCCTAAGGAACAATGTTGTTTAAAAAAATAATGGGCCTCTACTTTTAAAATGTTTTCTTTCCTGTTAATAAAATCTAACTCAGTTGTTATTTTCATAACTAATCCCTTTGGGTTTGAATTATATATTCTCTTTCAAGTTAATGTGTGTCTGTGTTTTGGTCTCTAATGTCTTTTATTATATCACAAATTCCAAATAAAAAAACACTCAATCACTTCTAGAAAAGCACACATTACAAAGAGATTCACAATTATTCATTTCGATTTGAAGTATACAATATTATTAAAATGGAAAATATCTCCATACTTAATGTTTAAAACAGATCTGGGAGTTTCCATGAAAAATCTATATTTCCATACCGGCAAAGTGAAGAAGATTTTAGCAAAATACTAGAGAATAAAATAGTTTCCATACAGAAGTAAATATTTATAAAAATATAAAATTTTATTATATTAATAAATTTCCATCACAAATATACAGAAAGATACATTTATAAGTGTTTCGGCAAACTCACTAGACATATTAAATTGGAGGAGAAGTATAAATAATCTATAGATTAAGGGTTGGTGCCTAAAAAATTTTGAAAATTATTTGCAGACATAAGGCACAGTTGTTTAAATTGAGCTCAACTGTAACCTTAGTACTGATTCATTCTCAATCTAGCTACTCTCAGCTTAATTTAGCAGTGGATACTAATAATAAATTTTACAGAAAGAAAAAATTACAGATATTGGTGAGGGTGTAAAGGAAAGGGAATATTTATACATTATGGTGAGAACGTAAATTAGTACAACCTCTATGGAAAACAGTACGCAGATTTCTCAAAGAACTAAAAAGAAAACTACTATTCAACCTAGCAATCCCACTACTGGATACCTGCCCAAAAGGAAAGAAATCATTATATCAAAAAGATACTTGCACTTGTATGTTTATTACAGCACTATTCACAGTGGCAAAAATATAAAATCAACCTAAGTGTCCATCAAGGGATGACTGGATTAAAAAATGTGATACAGGCCAGGCGCAGTGGCTCACGCCTGAAATCCCAGCACTTTGGGAGTCCCAGGCAGATGGGTCACTTGAGGCCAGGAGTTAGAGACCAGCCTAACCAACATGGAGAAGCCCCATCTCTACTAAAAGTACAAAAATTAGTTTGGTGTGGTAGCATGCATCTGTAATCCCAGCTATTTGGAGGGCTGAGGCACAGCACAAGATTGGCTTGAACCTAGGGGGTGGAGGTTGCAGTGAGCGGAGATGGCACCACTGCACTCCAGCCTGGGCAACACAGCAAGACTTTGTCTCTCAAAAAACAAAAAAATTCGTATGTATATGTATATATGTGTGTGTATATATATATATATATATATACAAAAAAATGATATGCAACATGTATATAGTGTATGTGTATATATATATATAGACAAAATGGAATACTATTCAGCCATAAATAAGAATGAAATGATGTCTTTTGTAGCAATATGACTGGATCTGGAGGCCATTATCTTAAAACAAGTCAGTTATAGAAAGATGAATACTTCATGTTCTCATTTATAAGTGGGAGCTAAGTAATGTGTACAAGGACATAGAGTGTAGACTGATAGACAATTGAGACTCAGAAGGGTGTGGGAATGGGGGAGGTTCATGATGAGAAATTATTTAAGGAGTACAATGTAGGCTTTTCAGGTAACGGATATCCAAAACCCTGACTTCACCACTATGCAGTCTATCCATATAATAAAATTACACTTGTACCGCAAGAATATATACAGATAAAAAAAGGAGAAAAATTATCAGGTAAATGTTTTTTCTTACTACTTCCATCTTCTCAGAAAATAAGGAATTCTGAAATATCACATTAAAATTTATCAAAATGACTTTTATATATCTGTGCTGATGCATATAAAATATCTAGGGGTATTCGGGAATAAAACTTATTTCCTATATTTTACTTAATGCCCATTCTTCAAATTCTGGATTTAAAGTTACTCCAGAAATTTTTATAAAATTGACATCAAAATGCAAGACATGATACAGCTATGGTAAAATGAAAAGCAAACCAGGCTTGATTCAGAAAGTATGAGTTCAAATCCTGGCTCTACCAAGTACAAGCAAATTTTAGAGCAAAGAACCTGTCTCTTATTTGAGACTCATTTCATTTATTTATTAAAATGATGATTACCAATTCAAAGGATTATAGTTTAAATCCAATTAGATTATGCATGTGAAAGTGCTTTGTAAAATATAAAATACTATATTAATATAAAGTATGAATGGATGAATAATTGACAAATAATCCAATCAATTATACATTTTATAAATTTCATTTTGGAAACTTGGCTTCAATGTGCCATGGAGGAAATTCTGTTCTTGTACCATAAGCCTGTGGTTCCTTTCCTTTTTTTTTGAGACTGAGTTTCGCTCTTATTGCCCAGACTGGAGTGCAACGGCTCAATCTCGGCTCACGGCAACCTCTGCCTCCTGGGTTCAGGTGGTTCTCCTGCCTCAGCCTCCCGAGTAGCTGGGGTTACAGATATGGGCACCGTACCTAGCTAATTTTGTATTTTTTGGTAGAGACGGGGTTTCTCCATGTTGGTCATGCTGGTCTCGAACTCCCCACCTCTGGTGATCTGCCCGCCTCGGCCTCCCAAAATGCTGGGATTACAGGCGTGAGCCACTGCGCCCCTGCCCTAAGCCTGTAGTTTCTATATTATGTCTCTCTGATAAGGCTTTGATGAAGATGTATAATGTTGATAAAAGAATTATTACTGTATACATCAGTTTCCTTATATGGACTAATCCTGAGTTAGTTTGGTGAACAGTTAAAATTGACTTTGATAGAAATAATTTGGGAAAGGGCAAAGAATATGAACCGGATTATCAATTTCTCTTCAGGCGGCAGGACCTAGAGGAAATATGTGTTGACTCACACACACACACACACACACACACACACACAGACACACACACACATACACACACAGTACAGATTTTGCAGAAATAGACTGTGAATAACATAAAACCACTTAAGAGGCTTCTTGGATATACTTCAAGCAGCATTAGAACTCTGAATTTTGAGTTTGGGTGAATAAAAGAAAAAAAAAATTTATATGGGAAGGAAATCATTGTGTTTGGCAGAATGCTGGAGGTTTGCTACAAAAATACACCAAACTCACAGTGTTGCCTAATTTAATGCATATGTATTCCATGCTTATTATATGCAACTATCACCTATATCAGTGATTCTTAACTTTTGAATAGTTCTCTTTTGAGATGCTTATGAAAGTTGGGGACCACTCTTTAGAGGAGGAAATCGATCATCTAGTCGCAGCTACCTAACACATAGTAAGTACTTATTAATATTTACTGAAAGAATATGTGAATGAGATAAGGCAAAGCAAAAGCTGGAGGAATACAGACTGCAAAAATGAGAAGGATATAGTCTTTGCCTGTCCCAGGGTTATACCACATCCATGATAGTAAAACTAAAAATACCTTCTATTGGAAAACCACTCTATTGATTACGAGGCAATTTCACAGACATTATCTTGAGTTAAGAGGAAGCTCTAGGAATAAAATTTTTAAAATGCATGCAGTTATAATCTCAATAAGGTTATATGCCAAAAGAGTGATTCAAATGGCACCTGGTGCTTATTTAGAAAAAAGAAGAGATTATGTTTAGATGATGTGAGTTGAAAGGGGAAAGAAGAAAAAAAGAAAAAGAAAACCACCATGGCAAGAAACGGGCACTGAATTTTGGGAAAGACTTAACCAGAGGGATGTCAAGAGGTTGTATGAGGAAATCATGCAAGGATAACAGCTCAAGAAAATCAGGAACCCCAATTCCCTGAAGAAACTATTTTTAGGGGGAAACCATATTTTCTATTATTATGCTCAAAAAAGAATCTTTAGTTTCTGGTTATTCTGTATCTGTATTTCAGAAATTTCTGTATTCAGAAATTCTAAGATCAAAGCTATCTATTAATATTTCCAATCTTGGCCTTGACAGCAAATTCATCATTATTTTAGCAAACTCATCTGAGGAGACAAAACTTGAGTACTCGGGTATCTGTGTACAGAGGTTTTGTTCCTTTGACAATTTGAAATTTCTTGGAAAAAAATGGAATGGCACCAAGCATTAAACACACACACACGCGAGCGTGCACACACACACACACAGACACACACACTGATTTAACTTTCAAACGTTTTGGGTTGCATTCACATCTGCTTGTTTCTTAAAGTCATAAGTCATCAGTGTTTATGCAAGAACTGGCATAGCTTATGCTGAAAAGATTCACTTAATTGACCTTTCTGTCATTTCCATGACCCGGTAGGTTTAACCTCACTGCTGATACTGCAGGTGAATATGGGAAAGCATTTATTGAAAGCTGCAAAACAGACATGGTTGTATTTCCTAGGTTGATGTTTTGCATATCTGCACAGTAGGGCCATTAAGGGTTCTAAGAGCACAACGGAAACAATCATAACATTTGTTTTTAGATGACTGACTCAGAACATGTACACCAGGCTTTATATAGAAACTGTTTTTGTTTTATTAAGGGACTGTTTGCCTGTTAGTGATAACATCATTAAAAATAAATGAAAGGGGGCTGGTAAAATGCTTCCCAAAAGCAGAAACCTAATTAAAGGTGATATGCCTGCTATGAGGCTTTTTTTTTTTCAGAACTCAGAAATAGAACAAGGTTAGTTCTTTCTCGTTTTATAAGGCCCAAAGAAGACCTCACAGTAAAACATCACTTCTGATCTAATTTTCTATTTCTGTGTACTTTAATAATCTACTTTAAAGTCTGCGCTTGCCCATAGAAAGTGAACTAGTTTTGTGCCTACAGATAGCTTCTTCCTCATGTCATACCGCATGAAAAGAAAATCTGATGGTTCAGCTCAAACAAAAAATGCACTCCCTTTTAAAACAAATTGCACAGATTGTAAGATGTTCAGTAATAGTAATAGTAGATGCATAGTGCACCCATAAACATTCCACAGCTCTAAATGACCACTTTTGAAAGTCTGAATTAATGATTAAAAAAAATTTCCAAATCAAGGTTTATAATTTCAGAAAGAAAAAAAAAGTAGACCCTTTTATTTTAAGGGGTGGAGTTAGTCTAATTTCATGGATGGTGGAAAAAGCAGGAAACTGCATTCCCTTGATAACTCTGCCCTTATTGTGCTGTGACCTTGGCCAATTTACTTAAATTTACATCTGCCAAAAATGAGTTTCTGAAATGTGCTTTGAGAATTTTCGGGGGGAGGGAGGAAGAGTTGTCTCATAAATCCAAGGCCTTTTCAAAATTAATATGACTTCAGAAGTAAAGCAAAAATGAAGAGAAACGCTAGGCACCATCACAGGGTGCCATAGTTTGATACCCTGTTCTCTTCTCTTCAGCTCTCCATAGCTCTAATTCATTTATAAGTCTCCAAGCCGAAAATGAGTGTCATTGCTATGTGAATAAAACAGAATGATTCTCAAATAATACCCCTGAAATATATACTTGCTCTGGTGTTGAGGATTGATATTCAAAGTCTAATTTGCGTGTAACTTTTAAACTAAAATTATCATGGAATTATACAAAATGTAAGAGGCCTTTGGAAATCACCTCATCTACATTCTTCATTTTTCAGATGAAACAAGCCCAATAACTGATTGACCCAAAGTTTTTCAAACTCAAGTCTGCAGATTCTCATTTCTTTTCTCATTAAAAGATAAAGTGTCAATTTAGACGAAATACATGAAAAGCACAATATTTTGAATGATTCCATGAATATGGCCACCCACAGATATACATATGTGGACTGAACTCTGGCCTTTTTTTTTCTCTCACTCAAATTTCTATCTAAGAGGCCTAGGGAATCATGCCCTACAAATCATAAAATCTACTTAAAAAGGTGTTTTTTTTTAATTAACCCTGAATATGGTGGCTCAGTTTCCAATCTGACTCTGTTAGAGCATCATAGGACCACAGACCCCTTTATCTTAACTTAAGCATTCATTTCTACTAACTTCAAGTCTTTAAACAATAGCTTAACTCTCTCAACTGAAATTGTCAATCCAAGAGCCTCTAAAATCCACCTATGACTGTAAAGCCCCTGGTTCGAGACGCCCCGCCTTTTCAGATCAAACCAATGTATATCTCTCATGTATTGATTTATGATTTTCCCTGCAATTCCTGTTTCCCTGAAATGTATAAAATTAAACTATAACTCGATCTCTTCGGGCGCACTTTCCCAGGACCTCCTGAGACTGTGTAACATGAGTCTGCAGACACTCATATTGGCTCAGAATAAACCTCTTTAAGTATGTTAGCAGTACTTGGTTTTTCAGTCGTCACATATACACATATATGAAAACAGGTGAAATGTGAAGCCTAATGGGATATTTAGTAAATGTTAAGAGATTTTAGGAGTGATAATGATTATGTGTTTGTGATTTAAGAAAAGATTTACCCATCTTTAGAAAATATACAATGAACATAAAGTAAAACAAAAAAGAAAAACATTAAAAATATGTACAGGTTACAGAATGTATGTTTGAGATTTGCTTCAAAAATCTCTGGAAGAAGAGAAGAAATTGGGTGGAAGTATGAGACAAGATTTGCCTTGAGATGATCATTGTTAAAGCAAAATGATGGGTAGGCATATGGGAATTCAGTACTCTTCTAACTTTATGTATATTTGAAATTTTCAGTAATAAAAAGTTAATAGAAAAGGAACACTACTCAGTAAAGATTCTATTAACTTATTCTTTCTCCAGAGTCAGAGGCATTGCTATGATGATGTTCATCATTACCATAAATAGCTAGCACACAGTGAGTGCTTCCTATGTGTGCAAAGCAATGTTTTAAATGCTTTGCAGGCACTGGCTCATTTAATCCTCACAACAATTCTGTTACTGTTTTACTAGTGTTATACTTATTTTACACATTAATATGTAGAGGTAAAAAGAGTTTAATTAACTTGCCAATGTAACTCAACTAGGAAAGACAGCAGCCTGAATTTGAGCCCAAATAGCCTTATTTCACAGCCCATGTTCTTTAAACACCCAAGGAGTAACATACAAATTTTTTAAGGGCATTCAAAAATACATTAATATGTGCATTCAAGCTTGTACAATAAATATATATTCAAAAAATATAATTGTATCTTGGAATAGAAAGCAAATGTAGAGATTTTCCATTTCACTCCTCTGCCTTAAGGCTTGACTTATCCCCTAAAACCAAGCCAGTGTTCACATCAACCAGCCAAGATTCCATCAAATTGACTACGCTTATGATTATTTGTGATTATCTGTGATTAATTGCTAAGATATCTATCCCAGAAATGAAACTCCAGAATCTTCCCAGATGAGACTAGAAAATTCTAACCATGAGTATAGTGGACATTTAATATCAAGTTTAACTTTAGGTAGCTTATGCAGAATATCTCTTTGGAAATTTCTCCACCCTACACCTTATCAAATGCTAATCATACCAATAAGGTTTATACTTTCCTTGTCAGAGCTGTTTAACCATGAAAGTACCACTTTTAAATTGACGCGTGCATTCTATGGGGTAAAAACACAAAGTCTCCTTAAGGATTTTTAAAGCAAAACAATTATTGTCCAAGAGGTTCATTTCAGAAGGAGCAAGTCTCATGCTTTACCCATTTATCAGATGCAATTAAACCTTGGATAATGCAACGAATTATCTTCTGCATTTGTCCCAATTTAGCTTCTCCTGAATTTCTTCATCCCGTAATCCTAGTCATGAATCTGCCTCATTTTTCACCATAAGAACCTTGTGTAGGTTTCTAAATCACCATCTTTCAGTATTGGACACTATTCCTTCCCTGACTGCATCAATGTGTTCCATGCTAGCACTGGGACTTCCCATTGCACTGGTGACTACTTTGCTCTGATAAGCTGGCATGCAACATGCTGTTGGAATGCTACCCTAAGCTAGGCATCAGTTTGCTGGTCTAGAAAAATTAATTTATGTAAGTCTGATAATTTACTAAGTATAATGACTTAACTTAAGCTACAGGTATGTTTTAATGGGTCTCTTCTTTCCCATCTTGACTTGCCACCATCTTTTGGGACAGGGAGCACGGTATGTAAATGACAAAGGTTTCTTCAAGTCATACCTACTAACTCTGCAAGAACCACTTCATTTTTTCCCTCCCGCATACAACAACTGATTACAAGTATATATTACCAGGATCATTTCACATGATCAAATTCATCAAAAATTATTATCAAATTTCTTTACAGGTTTATTTCTGTCTGTTTGTTTAACATGAAAAACTGAGGGAAGGAACTCAGTCCATTTATTCACCTGTGTAGCCTCAATGCCTGGCACATAATATATGTTTATATATGACTGGTTGAATATCTGATATAATTTATTTTCAAAACTAGTTAATTTATTAAACCTTTTATTCTCATAGCAACATAGATAAATTTTAGCTGTAGTTACTTACTTTAAGTTAGATGAGCCTGAATGAATGAGAAGGGATATAATAAAAACTGCTTCTGTTTGAGTTGCCTTTTTAGAAATGTGAATTTAGCATATAAAAATAACTTATGGAATTTAAATTCCAAATTTTAAAATCCCAATATTTACTAAATAATAAACTATATTTGTGGCTGCCCTGTACAGCAAAAGAGACTAAGTAAATGCATATAACATTATAGTAAGATTTGGTTCATCTACTTTAAAGTACTATTGGCTGTTTTGGGCAATCCTAGGTTTGCCATGGCAGAGTGTCCAAGCAAATGTTCATAAGCATCTTGTCAGGAATATTACAGAAACTATTTCTTAGAAATTGACAGAAGGTTAAATTAAGTGACCTTTATATCCCTTTTACCTATTGAGATTTTACGACTTTTTCCTTTAAAACTAACTGTTTTATAACATAGCCATATAAAAATGCAAAGGAGAGCACTAATTTTTAGGATTTAGGGAAATATAAAAAGTTAAGAGTGTATGTTTATGTCATTGTCAGCATTCTTCCCTTGGCGAGAAGGGGATTCTTTAACAGCACAGCTGCTATTTTGCAACTCTCAGAGCATAAAAACATAATGTAAATTCCTGGACCTCTACTATATGTAAGTTAAAAATAATAATTTCAATTTATAACCACTCATTCTTTGTAGCACAGAAAAGAGATGACGTTGTTAGATTTATAAAATTGTACTTACTAGCTTTTCAATGTGCTCTATTTAAGAAATACACATCTGTTAGCTCAAAAAGTCAACAATTAATACAAGAAATGAGAAATCTTGGTTGTTTTACTTTAATACCTATGTTTAAATTTAATTTGAAAAATTATTAGAAATTTTAAAGTTACTTTAAAATTTCAAATTAAAAAAGAAACATTGTGTTATCTGCATTCATTAAAGCATTTCCTGTTATCTTCTGCTTTGTATTCTATATGTGTAATAGTATGAATGCCTCACATTTATTTTGTGGAATTTGTTTAATTGATGAAGAATTTATGCATTCAAGGTACAAGACATAGCTCAGATCAAGAATTTAACCTGGGAAGATAACCTGGGAAGATAACACAAGTTAGGAGGAACTGAGGAAAGGCAGCGTGGATGAGATTGCTAAGGGGAGAAAGGTTAGGATGGAATTTCGAGAAGTGATAAAGCCAGATTTGAGTGAAGTCTTGCAGACCTGATCATCAAGTTGTAGCTCAGAATGTTCAGGAGAAGGTTGGTCATGATCTTACAGAAATGGCAACTCTTCCTAATCATGGATGTATCATGAGAATATAGAAACATTTCATCCTTATGTGACCAGTGACTTTTTATTTCAATGGCATGTTCAATGTATATCAAGCTACCATTATTACTACTTGATATTTTTCTATATATTTCCTTATTGTTTGTCTTCTTCAATTACAATACAAGTTCCTTAAGAACAAGATGTCTCTCTCTACTGTGAGCTGTTGTGTCCCCTATACCTTGAATGGTGCCTGGCACTTACGTGTAGAATGAATCAATAAATTATTTAAAAATACTTCATAATGAAATCAATTAATCTCTTCAGCTGTTTGTGTACACTTAACTCAGTTTTAACTTACTGAGAAATTTTTCTTTCTTTCTTTCTTTCTTTCTTTCTTTCCCTTCCTTCCTTCCTTCCTTCCTTCCTTCCTTCCTTCCTTCCTTCCTTCCTTCCTTCCTTCCTCCCTCCCTCCCTCCCTCCCTCCCTCCCTCCCTCCCTCTCTCTTTCTTTCTTTCTTTCTTTCTTTCTTTCTTTCTTTCTTTCTTTCTTTCTTTCTTTCTTTCTTTCTTTCGAGTCTTACTCTGTCACCAGGCTGGAGTGCAGTGGCGAGATCTCGGCTCACTGCAATGTCCGGCTCCCAAGTTCAGGTGATTCCCCAGCCTCAGCCTCCCAAGTAGCTGGAATTACAGGCGTGTGCCACCACGCCCAGCTACTTTTTTGTATTTTAGTAGAGACGGGGTTTCCTCATGTCGGCCAGGATGGTCTCAATCTCCTGGCCTCATGATCCACCCTCCTCGGCCTCCCAAAGTACTGGGATTACAGGCGTGAGCCACTGTGCCCAGCCTAAAAATTTTCTTGATAGTATATTTAGAAGGCTTGAGATACATTATATTACTATAGATAAAATAACCATATAAGTCTACTGTTGAAGCAATTTCAAAGTAAAGCATATTCTTTGTGTGTGTGTGTTTTTGTGTGTGTATACCTAAATGATTGCACACACACACTTAGTTACATAAGTACATAGGTACATATAGGTATATCGTATGTAGAACTCTTCCGTATTTAGTAAATCCAATAACTGTTCTGTTCTGTTTCAATTATTAATTTACCTTAAATATCACCAGAAGCTTTAGGCAAATAAATAAGTTTATTTTGTTAGATAATAAGTTATCTTTCATTACTTATTCCTTCTCATATACTAAGATTTCATAACAATGAAAAAACCAGGTAGAAACTGAAAGTTTTACTATTACTTTCTATATTCTAGTACTTTCCATTTTAGCCCATATACTTAAGATTAGCGAATTATAAGTGGCATACAGACTGAAAGGCAATTTCCATAAATGACTTAATATTGACTAAAAATTTAAAAATAATTAAAATATTCAACTTTATTAGAAAGTATTTCACATTTGAATAAGCAAACAAAACATGCAGATTTTATTCCTTCATCCTCTTGATATAGATTAAAAACTATACTGTTATTTAATGTTATTCTACATTAGAAAAATTTATATAAATACAACTAAAATGAAATAAATAAAAATATTACATTTATATGCATTTTCAAAACTCACATAAAGCTCTTAAGATTCGTATACGTCCCTGATCTATCCATGCAGGAGTGACAGGAGATCATTCATATTAGTGTTTCTTCCTTTAAGTTGGGAATCCTCATAAATATAGTGTTCTCTGTTATTTATCTTATAATGTATTCTAAAATCTATTCCCCTACTTTGTTTTTTAGGATACAAATTCTCCACAGAGAATTTTAATATAGTGCTTCCTATAACAATAACTTCAAAAATCTCATGATACTTTTAAGAAAGTTGTTATTTCCTTCACTAACAAAACTATTTTTACAATTGTTAAATTTAATCATAAATTTAATCAGGAACTTTTTATGAAATGCAATTAACCTTGAAATATGAATACATTTTATTTTGCCAATTAGTTCAGCTGGAAAATTAGACAAATTTGAAACTAGTCACTCTAGAAATATTTATGGATGAATGCCAAATGCAACACTGTATAGAAAATACTCTAACAAAGATAAGACAGAGGACTATCACAGCAAGTGAGGACATCTAGTCCATCCTTGGACTAACTACCTGGAAGAGAAGAATTACAATTCCAGAATGAAAGATAATCAGGACACAATTCTTACAGCATGGCTAAGGTTTTAATATATGGGGATAATACATAACTTTTGGAAATGTATATAATTTATTATCTTAACCTATTATCAAGTTTCTAAACTCAACCTCCACTTTAGGCTTAGTCCTGCCAATGTTAATATATTTTCTAATCCTCTATCATCTATTTATTGCTAACAATTAAACCTAAAAATTCTATAAATGTTTACTGGAGTCTGTTCATCCTATTATTTCCTCATTTCTCTGTTGGGCAAAGAAAATGAGCCTAGATTAAAAGAATGCTTTTCTGATGAGCCCATACAAATCCTAGTGATTGCACTCATGTTTTCTAAGAAATTATTTTAAGGAATGATTTTAGAATCTTCTTCAGGGTCATTATGGAGGTACTTCTTTCACTGCAAGTGAACTGTGCCTCTGTCCAGTTAAAAAAAATCATAGCTGCATATTAGTTACTTACTGATCACTTCTTTTGTGGGTCAGCATATTTGACTGTAAATTTAGTCTAAATATCTTGTGACATAATTCACGTGGCCTGAATTCATTTTGAATTGCCAAGTATTTTCGTCCTGTTTCTTCATCTGACTTGGGCTTCAGTTCCCTCTCATGATGATTACTCTCACAATTTTTATTTTCTCTTAGAAAGATAATGAAAACAAAAGAATAACTTGTACTTGTTAGTATCATTTTATATGCATGGAAGATAGATCTAAACAATTAATGTGGTAAAAATTACGTTTTTTTTTTTTGTAGATAGATAGGATCTTGCTCTGTCACCCAGCCTAGAGTGCAGTAGCATGATTATAGCTCACTGCAGCCTCAACTTCCTAGGCTCAAGCAGTCCTCTCACCTCAGCCTCCTAAGGAGCTGGGACTACAGGCATACACCAACACACTTGGGTAACTTTTTTTTTTTTAGTTTTTGTAGAGACAAGGTCCCACTATGTTGCCCAAGCTGATCTTGAACTCCTGGGCTCACGCCATCCTCCTGCCTCAGCCTCCCAATAGTGTTGGAATTGCAGGCAGGAGCCACTGCACCTGGCCAAATTAATATTGTTAACTGATTACTTGGCTGTAGTTTGAGTTTATCTACATGTCCTCATCCTAAGCATATTAAAAATAATACAAAAAAACTTAGCTTCCCCAAATGCCTTTCACTATTATCATCTCTATTCCTCGCAGTGATACCACCATCTTTGAAATTATTCTAAGAATAGTTTTGATTTGATTTATTTAACTTTTCTTCTCACATACACACTCACCAAATTATCCCTTCAAAATATTCTTAACATTTCTGTGTTTCTTTTCAACTGTCACCCTACACCAGGGTGTATAAATGTACTATTAGTATATTTAACCTTAACAGGTGCATTGCTTTTGACTGATCTTTCTACTACCACACCTCACTCCATTCATTAATAAAATATATGATTTAATTACCTGCTCTCTATTCATTATAAACTGAATTCTCAAACCTTCAGCATGATTTTGAAAGAAATCCAGAATCTGATACAACCTCTGTCTCTACTAATCTTATCAACTCTGAGTGCAATAATGAAATGTGCTAGGTACGGTGAAACTCAAAAACATTCTTTCATGAAACAGACCAGAAACTGGAAAGGATATGAATCAAAACCAACTCATAACAATATGAAGAATATATAAAATATAACTAGTAGAAAAAATTAGGAATGAGACGAATAGGTGAAAGGTGAATACAACTAGTGTGAGAAATTAAGAGTACACATAATACTTCTAAGTACAAGGTTATCAGGGCTTAAATTGTAATGAAGGAGGCAAAGAGGTGGTAAAAATGTAAAGAAGAAATATAATCCTGAACATGAAATTTAAAATTCTGGAGGAAACAGTTGGCTTATATTTTTGCTAAGTTTTTCAATATGGGTCCTAGAGCTGGTTTTTCCAAACATTAACAATGATATTGAATAAGTCCTTCTCTTCTCTGCCTCAAATGTACTGTCTCAAATTTCTCCTGCAATTGTACCTTTCTTTTACAGACTCTTCTGCTCTTAACTGAATAATTCTAATTGCATATAGCCAGGCTATATTATATCCCATCTGATAGAAAAAAGAAAATATCCCTTGATACCATCATTCCTTCTAATTATTGTTCCAGTTTTTCAGTTTCTTTTTCAAGAGTTAACTATACTCTGTTACCTTATCTTTTCTTCATAATTTAATCTTGAGCTCATTCTAGTCAACTTTTTATTACCAGTTCTCTAGTATAACTACTTTTATCAAAGTTAACAGTGATGTCCATTATACCAAATCCAACAGTCAATTATCAGACCTCCCTCTACTTGACTTATTAGAGGCCCTTGACACATTGAACATTTCTTCATTCTTGACACCCTTTCTTAACTTGGCTTCCAGAACACTATTCTTTTTTTTTTTAATTATTTTTCTTTTATTATTATTATTATTATTATCATTATTATACTTTAGGTGAACATCACACTTCGGGGACTGTTGTGGGGTGGGGGGAGGGGGGAGGGATAGCATTGGGAGATATACCTAATGCTAGATGACAAGTTGGTGGGTGCAGCGCACCAGCATGGCACATGTATACATATGTAACTTACCTGCACATTGCGCACATGTACCAGAACACTATTCTTTCTTCTTCCCCCCAAACCTCAATAGCAGCTTCTTCTTAGTCTCTTTAATGCTTTTCATTCTTATCTAGTCCTTTTAAGCTTAAGACATAACAGGTGCCTTCTGACCTTTTCTCTTTGCTATACTAATCCTCTAATGAGCTCATTCAGACACAAGCCTTTAAATACCATCTATATGCTGATGCCTCCAAAATTTATTTGCTTTAGCTCAGACCTTTTGCCTGAAGTGCCCTCATCTCTGGACTCACATCTCTAAGGGGATATCTAATAGATATCCTCAAAAAAAATGTTCAAAAAATGAACACTTAATTATCCAATCCCACACCTCCTCCTATCATTTTGTTAATCTCAGTCCCATTCTATTCCCCTCCTCTCCAGGGTCAAATAACAAGATGAATCGGTAGTGTGACATTCTAGTTCACAGAGTTACAAAGACATAGATTTATCCAAATTTGTGTGCAACTATGAGAAACACTGAACATATTTTAGGTTAAATTTAAATAAGCAATATTATGCTATTAATATATTTTTTCAACTTTCATTATGTTTTTGAGACTCAAAACTGTGTTTTAAGGCTTGATTCATGTAAATCTATTTATTCATTTGAAGTGCTGGATGGTATTCCATTACACAGCAATGTTTTATCTCATTTATGTCTTCCTCTGTTGCAACATTCAGTTTGTTTCAAAATGTTTGCTATTATTAAATGTTGCAGTAAAATACTTTTATCTCTATATTAGATCTTTGAATACATTATTCTATGTAACTCCCACAAAAAAATGTTGCATAGAATTATTATCTCCTTTTCATCATTAAAAAAACTGAACCTTAAAGAGATTGAGTAATTTTCCTAATATTACACAGTTAGGAACAGAGCCAGAATTGGAAATCATGTTTCTACAAATGCATTACTATGTTTTTGTTTTTGCTTTTTTCTACAGCACTATGTTATGTGCTTGTAAACGCCTACGGAATTCTTGTAGGAGCAATGCTAACAGTAACAGGGACCAACAAGGGAGGTCCATTACACGTCCCAATCCATATTTTACAGAGTAGACACATGACACGCATGTGAGTATGGAAGAAAGATGAGCATGGTGGTGGCAGCCAGTTTAGAAAACTACTATTTATTGGTACTAAAACTACTAAAACTACTAAACTACTAAAACTACTAAAACTACTATTTATTGGTCAATACAAAACTACTATTGACTGGCTAGGCACTCTTGTTCCAGAGAGACTGAGAAAAAATTTGTGGGAATTGGTGAGGAAACTGAAGTGAGGAAGAAATACAAGTGAAATAGAAAAATCTTCACTTATGTGCTGAGAGCCAAAAAAAAATGTAGTGGTATTAACCAAACGAGGAAATTAGAAAGGAGACCCTCTAGAATGGAGCCACAATACAGAGTCGAGGAAAATATGAGTGCTTGATAATGGCCCCCTGGAAATAAAGATTTGTTTTATTTACTAGAAGCCCTGAGCCCAAAATTCTTACTTGTTTTCTAACTAAGGGAAAGATGGAAATATAAACAAAACAAAACATAAAGTACAAAGAGAAAGAAAAACTCAATTCAAGAGAATTGAATGGCTATCACAGCTTTCTACATCTATTCTTTTTAAAAAAATAAAATTTAAAAAATGGAAAAAGGAAAGGAACAAATCTTACTAGCCTCTTAGGTACAGAAATAAAATTATAATGATTACCTTTCTTTTCCTTGCCTTTATACATATGACACTTAGCCTTTAACTAGATTTTCAACTGCCAGCAATTATTGAAACCAATCTTTTGTTTCAGCGGAAGGAGTAATACAAGGCATATTAAGCTAGGAGATTTAACAAAGAAAAACTCAGCATCAATTTGTCTTTACTGATCTACTCTGGCCATGGGTCCTGCTTCTAGTAATGATATCCCTGCCTTGCTTCCCTACAGGATTTATTCCTAAAACTGTAACTGAGGTCCATTCTATACCAGAAAGTGTGCCTTGGTACCATGCTCAAAACTCTTCATTTCCCTAGGCCTATACTTCTTATGTTACCAATTTCAGCATTTCTCTTGGAAATTCAACACAGAACCCAATTTTCCATGGTCAAGCATCCCCTAATGCATTCAAGTACCAATTTTTTTTTTGAAACTTTACTTTTGCCTTCTATTTCTAGGCCTTCATTTGTTATCTATTTCCTGCTATAACCCGTTTTCCTGGCACCCACCTGTTGGCATTCTGCATACTGCCTAGCCTTCTCTGCATTATGTTCCTCTGCCCTACACATTCTTTTAATTTAAAACACTGTAAATTTCCCTTTGGTTTACCACGTGGATTAACAAGTACCATTATATGAAAGGAGGAAAAGTAAGGGAACAGAGGGAGAAGCTCTAATGTCCTTCTGTAGAGATAACAGGAAAACACAAAAGGAAAGCAAAATACTAAAACAGAGGAGAAAGTAAAATGTCAACTCTGAAGACTGAGTAAAGACCAAATTCTTAATAAAGAATTTGGCGTGAACACAAATATTTGGTCCGTTAGACCAATAAACTCCAAAAATTTGGATAATTTTGGCCTTTAATAAACTTTTCTTGGATCTCAAAGTGTTCAATATAGTGTTGTCAGATCCTGAACATATCAAACTCCTGTATGAATAAATGTTAATGTTTTCATGTGTAAATTGGCTATAAAGAATTGCACAGATAACTTGAAATACAATTTCAAATACATCTGTAGTTGCCAAACTGTGTGTGTCTAAATTGATTCTTATAGGCCTTTTGTTGTTTCACTTATAAAACCCTATTTAAGAAACCCACAAAAGAATCAAGGTATATACCTTGGAAGGAAATCTAGAAGAATAATCTTTTTTTGAAAGATTATACATTTTTAAAAAGATTATACATTTAAAAAATAATTGACATAGATGCTTCAGAGACTAAAGTAAGATAGTGATTGGTGAAAATGAGTAGGCTTAAATTCCACAAAATATAATAGACACGGCAAAGAAATATGCACAGAACTTAGAAATATATACAGTAATTGGAACCATCTGCTACCAAATACAGGTACTACAAGACCTGTTTCAAAGACTAAATTAGACTCATTTGTTATTAGCCGTATGTATTTGCATTCAATTAATGTGCTAAAATCCTTTAAAAGTATGCTCTCTTAAGTGGGTTAAACATGCTCATTGTAATCTTGTTTATACTAATAATTGGCTTAGCAAATCTTTTCTTTATATCTAGAACAAAGGTAAACTTTATCAAGCCCAAGCTGAATTATCATAAATTCCATATTAGCAGAAACCAAATTAATGAGGTTTGATTGTACCAAGAAAATTGCTTTTGCCATTTGCTTAATTTCATCTGCTCTATATAATAACAAAAAATTCAAGTGATGAAAAGGGCAGATAATACAGTATTTGCAAAAATATTAGTAGAAGCAAAGCAAACATTCAGAAATTCTAATTTAGTATTATATTTATTTGTTTAGATTCAGTGTGTAATATGATGTTAAGTATATTACTGTACCATGCTATTATGGAACAGATGTTAAATGCAATGTAAAAATGTCAAGGGTAAATGATTGATGATCCTCTTTGCCATTTCAAAGTAAACCATGATTATTTATATGCTCTGGACATTGCTTGAAAGCATCATATTAAATCTAAACAATTGATCCATTTTCAAGGGTTTTGTATAATGTATTATTTATGTGGTTTTTATTCTTTTGTGAACATGCTCCAGTATAAGAAAGTATTTAGAGTCTCAAGTGCTCCACCCAGTCCATATGGTAGATTTGTTCTCTGTGTAATACTTACCTTTTCCCTCTAGGCCCATATGGCAAGTCCATAGGCTGCCCAGGCCCCTCTGTCCTCCACAGGGGCCATGTGGCAAGTTCAGTGAACACTCATTTACCTTGTATTAATATTTTATCTGCCTCAGACAGAAAAAGAGATCAGATTAAGTAAAGGCAGCTCCTGAAAATGGTTTAGCCATAAAATCAATACTGAGTGTCAATGTGGTATGAGATATGAGTTCTGTTATTTCATTTATATTAAAAATAAAAAGTCCATTTGAATAATTTATCAAATAATTTTATAAGCTCCTTTGAACACTTGATATACATTGACAGAATACTGTTTAATTATGCTAATCATCTAGGCAATATTAACACATGATAGTATAAGCTAAGAAGTGGCTTAAACATATAGGCTTTGATATATCCAAATAGATAAGACTAAATCTAAATTATAATCTATATTACCAAGTAATTGCTCTAAAAATAATTCATTGCTATAACATTTGCAACAATAGGCTAAACTTTTGCTGTCAATGTAAAGTAATTAAGAAACCCTCAGAATTTTATTTATGGTTAGTAAGGATTTATATAAAAAATAAAGAATGAATTAAAATACTCTTTCTGCATCTTCTGCTGCTACAAGTTCATGTAAAGTTATCAAATGAATAAACTTTATAGGGTAATTTATGTTCGAGTTCATTTAGTTGATAAAAATTACCATTACTATAACTTTGTTAATACCAATTGTGTATATATAGATATATATATAGTTATATTTCATAATGAAATTACTACTCCAAGGACTTAAATATTTCTTCCATAAGTTGCCACAAAACCACGCATATCATTTATGTTAGACAGAGTTATATGTGTACATTTCTTTCATCTCCTTCAATGAAATGAAACTTGTCTCTAAAAAAATTCTTTCCTATTTATAACCTCAGCTTAGTTATTCAAAATGAACAAAAAAGATAATGCAGCCCGCCACACTTAGGGTAATTTATTTTTGTTAGACCTTAGAATTCTTGTCAGCTTATATGTAAAATTTGATGTCGAGAATGTTTAGCAGAGGCAAGTTCATGCATTTGATGCTTAGTCCTTTCCTTAATAAATCTACAATGCTTTCTTCTTGGACATGTCTTTTAATCAGTCAACCTCTTCCCACACAACAATTATAAATGGTTAGGTTTTTTTATTTGATTTTGCACAATGCACATATACTAGTATCACACTTTGCCAACCTTTCCTTTGAGTCACCATATCTTTAATCATACACGTTATGATATTTTTCCAGAATACATTTTCCAGGCCAATGCAGATTTTGAGGTCACAACTCATAGGTGATAAGGAAGAGATTCTGAAGTCGATTGAAATTTTAAAAAAAGATAATATCGAATTAAAATGTTAATGTGTTTAGGTCTGTCCCCTGTAAGTGCAGGTAAAGTCATAATTAAAATATAAAGACAACATCAGGATCTCTGCCAGCTTATTTTAGGCTTGTATATATAGAAGCATATTTCAACAAAAATATAAAAGTTTAATTTTATGCACTGAATATTTTCACGGAGTCAGCATTTTGCTATTTTGTGATAACATGTTAAAATTAATGGGATGTCTTAACTATGTTCTTTCTGCATATATACATATAAAAAAGGGAAAGCTCTGAACTTGACTTCATAAATAACATTTGCTATGATTTTGTTAAAGTTTAGATGTGTAGATTTGTATTTGTAATCCTCAGAAGGTTACAAGGTGCAACCCTTCAACAATATCTCTGAGTCTTCAGGGACAAAATCCCATTATGTGGAGTTCAGTAAAGGGGGTAAACACCACCATAAAGAAATACAAATTGCACATATTTCCCATTTAGCTAGTGTCACTAAAGTTCACCATTTGGAATTCTAACCAGTTAGGACTTATTCTTGGAGGTCAAGTACCTTGTGAACCTTGTCATCTCACTGATGACATCATATCCTATCCATCAATTCTTTCAGGAGCACACTTGCCATCTGCTCTGCACACGTTGTAATAACTTATTAGACAAATTCACAGGGTAACAATCTGCACAATGACACTGTTATTTTAATGCTGGCACACAATGAGATAACAACCACTATTTCTCTGTCAGAGCACAATGATTCTGCCCTCCAACTTTAAAAAAGAAGTTAGGAGGCTATTTAAACTTCACGCTTATGGAAACAATAAGCATGTTGGTAGGAGCATTTTTATCCATTGTAGGATGAGGAAAGAAACCCTCATCACAAGGAGATAGGCAGTTCCATTCCATTCCAGTGGCCCAAGAGAGCTCAGATTTTGCTGGTGGTTAATTTCTTTGCTTTTTTCCATGAGGGAATTAGATGTACAGAAGTAGACGCAAATACCTTGTAGAAACTTAAAAATAATAATATTCGTAATTACCAAGCCATAAAACCCAGTATTTTCCCATTCCACTTGCTCAAATAGTACAATTAAAATAATTCCCCTGTCTTGTCTGGATGACTACAGCATCTTTCCTTTTATTATTTTTTTTTCTAAAGGCATCTAATTAGCAGAAAGAGGGTCTCAAACATCTAGCTGACACTGCATACCTGCAACTTTAATAGGTCCTTTGGAAAAATCAAGGACAGTGTCCAAGATCATGTACCTGTATTTTAGCAGCATGTTTAAACTAGCAGCTGTCAAACGCCTTATGACTTAATGAAGTCCAGCCCAACAGTCTCTCTCCCCCACCTTAAAACACATATATATTTTTAGAAAAAGAAGATGGTATTTATTTTTCATTACATGAAATTCATCCTCTGTTTCTTCTTTTGGCTTGTCATTTATTCCAACTTACACTGTGATCAACATTGTACTAAAATAAAGTCAAGTACAACAGCCGCTCCCTGCCCATCAAAACGCACAGACGTCTGCCAAGCACTTGTAACAGCTGGTGTTACATTAATTAGTTTAAACTATTTATTTCATCCATCTCCAGAGCAGATTGAGCAAAAACATTAGAGATTATTCTAGCATCTGTAAGTGCCCTACAAACATTAACCAAGGAAAGTTGAAATATTCATCAGTCTCATATATACATATATACATGCACACACATATATTTTTGTTTATATATATATATATATGATTTGAGACTGAAGAGCCATTACAAATACATGAGTATACTCTCATATACCTTAGTGAGGGGATGTTTTATTAACTGTCTTTATAAACATAAGTTTTCAACTTGTATTCATCTTTTGTGTCTACAAAGTTTCTCTTCTTAAAAATTATCACTAGAAAGTGATAATAATTTCTGGTAGCATGGGCCATTAAACAATATATGACAGAGACGGGGTGACTCAATGGATTAGTCACAGATTTTATGGCCACTGTTGGAATCCTGCCCTAAATACAGTGATCAAAACACTGTTATCAAATGGTTGTAAAAATCTCAATTAAAATTACTTATATGGCTTCCACTAGGTTCTTAGCAAACTACATCCCATAACATGAATCTACACATTATTGACAAAATTAACTCAACTGCCACTTTTTGGCTTAAAAGAAAGAAATTAACTATATAACTGAATCTTCAAATAATGGTTGTCAACAGGGGCTTGATTATGAATGTGTGTCCATTAAACACCTGTCAGTCTACGTTGTTGTGTGTGGGCTTTATTTTTTTATTTTTTGTAAAACTTCTAGATTTTTCTAGACCACATTATCTTTCACTACATTTTGGTCTTTAGAAGCCAAATACACATGGATTAAATTAACATTAACAAAGGTGCACATGATAAATACAAAATAAACGTTAAGGAAATAAGTAGTCCAATGTTCACTGGAAAGGAAGTCATAAGAAGTAGAAAACATTAGGGGAAACATACTGTATATCTTGGCCAAAGTCTCCTGCGTGAGCTCAACTAGAAGTCCTGAAGCATTGCTTTTTATTCCTGGAGTTAAAAGCATTTGCTAGTCTAACGTTTCTCAGGTCAAAAATCAATCTCTATCAAGCAAATTAATTTTACTCCTTGGCACTTTATTTTCCTATACCAAATACAAAAACAAATTAGTCCAACCAAAATTCAGTGTAATATAATTCATTCTATTTTGATTTATCTCAGATGGAAATAACCTCAGTTTTAAATAGTGAGCCTAACTGAAGAAGCTATTATAAAATGCATCCTCATTGTAACACCAACTACTCTCTACTTCTGTCATATCTAAGGGGATTTAGCTTGGTAACCTACCTTGTTTAATGGACAATTTAATCATTAATATGTAATACTAGTGTGAATTGAAATATGTCCCTTCAAATTCATGTGTTGAAGCTATAATGCCCAATGTGACTATTTTTGGAGATAGAACCTTGAAAAATGTAACTAAGTTTAAATAAGGTCATAAGGGTGAGACCTTTAATCTATTAGGACTGATACCCTTACAAAAAGAGGAAAAGGCATCATGGAGGTACATGCACAGAGGAAAGGCCATGTGAGGACACAGTCATCTGGAAAGCCAAGGAGAGAAGCCTCAGCACAAACCCAAACTAGCAAAACCTTGATTTTGAACTTCTAGCCTTCAGAACTGTGGAAAAAACAATTTCTTGTTTAACCCATCCAGGCATTTTGTTATGATGACTCCAACAAACTAATATAGTAAAATTCTGTCTCACAATTATACAGTGCTACCTAATTTATGATTACTTAAAATATCATTTCATGTATCTTTTATAGCAATTCCATTAGGTATGAGATGATTTCCTTTGAAATGAGGGGTCTGGGCCTTCTGATTCAGGTTCCAAGTTATTAACACTCTGTCTTAGCCCATGTGTGTCCAAGCTTTTTGTAAAAATAATCAGTTTTCAATTTTTTGAACCTTTTAGATACCTAAGAGGTGAGAGGCTGACAGGGGTGACTGAAATAAAATATTTTAGAAAAAGGAAGTTTAGAAGAAACATAAATCATATTTTAGAACAAGGGTAGGCAAACTATGGACCATAGGTCAGATCCAACCTGCTGCCTGATTCTGTACAGCTAGTGAGCAAAGAATGGTTTCTGCATTTTGAAATGTTTGAAAAAAACAAAATAAAAAAGAATATTTGGTGACATCTGAAAATTTTATGAAACTCAAATTTCAAGATCCATAAAGTTTTACTGAAGCAGAGCCACAGTTGCTCATTTATATACCATATATGTCTGGTTTCCCACTACAACAGCAGAGTTGAGTAGCTGAGTAGTTGAGTAGACAGAAATTATGTGTCCAATAATCCCAAAATATTTACTATCTCTCCCTTTATAGAAAAAATAATTGCTGGATTCTGTTCTATACAATAAGATTAGTAGCATCCTTTATCATAATCATTTTAAATAGTCTAGTTCTGGTTTCTCCAGAGAGCCTATTTAACCCATAACAAATGTATAGTGTATCACTAATGAGCTGATAGCATTATTTCAATTAGCTCTAACCTATATTTATAATGTTATTCTATGACGGGAAATGGTATTTAAACTTTCAAACAAATCACAAGTGAGTTTTTGGCACCTAATCTGTTGGTAAATTTGTGGCTATAGGCTGCAGAGATGATTGATGATGATGAAACATGGCAGGAACAATAGTTACCCACGTCTACATTACTAAATTGTTCTTAGAACTTCTCCATTAGGCAGGTTTCCTACTATTTTTCCAAAATTATTCCCATTTTTCTCATTTATAAAACAAGGATTAATAGAGCTAATAAATGTCACAATTTAATAGCATGCTCATTATGTAATTGGGTTAAAGGTGAAATCTTGTTTCCCTGAATCCAGAGCTCATGTTTTCAACCATTATGCTCTCCTGTTTACAGTAATTTCACTTAGGGAAATATAATTGTTAAGATTTTTAATGTTTTTATTAACAAACTCATCTAAATACAACATAAGTACAAAATGAATTCTAAAGTTTTCTTTAAAGAAACACCAATCACACTGAAAATTAATAAATGAAATAATTCTGAGCACCAAATAACACTTCACCACAAATGTTTCAGATCATTTATTGTTTAGATGTTTGTGTCCAAACCAAAGTAGTATATATATGTGTGTGTGTATATATATATATATATATATATATATATATATATAAAACTAACATAGCACATATATTGTGCTATGTCGTAACTAACATAGCACATATATTGTGCAGGCTTAAGCCTTTGAACAGGAATCAAGACACCATTAAACAAGCAAATTTATATGGTCACCACCACATTGCCATTGCTTATATTTTCTAAAATTTCCATACATAAAATAATTTTAGCATCAAATAGAAACAAAACAAGTCCAAAGCCACTGGAGTATAAGGCAGCTTAGAGAGAAGAAGCACTAGATGAAGTCAAATTTGGGTTTCTTCCATGTTTTTTCATTTTTAAACTCTGAGTCTTGGGCAGTTGTATCCCACTATTGACCTAGACTTCCTTGTCATTAAAACAGAGATAAAATGGTACTATCTTCAGAAGATTATGGTAAGAATTAGGTGTAATAATGCCATACTCTTGCCACAGCACCAAACCTCATGGAAATGAAGAAACAGTTCAATCCACAGGATTTTTGTAAAATGCTATTGCAATTATTTTAGACTATCCAGATTAAATATAGAATAAATTGAAGCTTGTCCCCAAAACTCAAAACAAGAATTTAGGGAAGGTGAAATAATGAAGACTTTTGAGAAAAAAATTAAAGGAGATAATCATATGTAAGTTTAGAAGGACAAGTTAATAAGGATCCAGGAATCTAGTATGTAAACCAAAAAGTAAAATGCTAGGGACAAATTATTGATTACAATCAAAATAACTAGTTTAAGTATAGACAGTATAGATTGAACTATACACACAAAAAAACTATGTTATACAATTATAGACAATTATATATAAAATCAAGGAATAATTCATCCAAGGGAGATAGTTAGACTTAAAAGGAAATTGAATTAACAATAGCAGCCTGTGTGCCTAATATCAGGAAGTATATGAAAGTACAAAGATCCTTGCATTGGCGAAAGAAGAAAGGGAAATTTAAAATCAATATTAACATAGTGTTAATTCCAATAATATCACAGTATTACGGTAGTTAGGTGAGAAGGTAAGTTAGTACACAGATATGTAGGCTAAAAAGATAATTTGTAAGCATATATACTATATTTCCCACTTATAAAGCACATATACATTTAAGCTACATCTAAGCTCTAAACTTCCAAGCTCTAAACTCTACCGGTCCAGAAAACACGTCTGTATTCATCATTATTTTAAGTGAATAGCACTGTGGCAAAGAGCATGGGCTCTGGAGCCAAACTGCTGGAATTCAATTTCCAGACCTGCCTGCTATCCATTAGCCACATGATCTTGGACTCTGTCTTATTATCTTCATTTGTAAAATGGAGATAAGAGTAATGCAGCTGTCTTGGAAGTTGCTGTGAGGACTATGTTATTACACTTCTAGTATTTAGAATAATATTTGGCATATAGTGTGTGCATGTAATAGTTTTCTATTAATACTATACCTTTTGAAAGCAAATGGAGGGCAGGGACCATATTTTTCTTTCTGTCCCCTTTATAATAGGTTATGATTTTGTCATCTTAAAAGTATATGCATATGAATATGGATATGGATGTAGATAGAGATGTATAAATATACGTAGGTTTAACATAGGTCTAAATCTCATTACTATTCAATACTGCTTGAATGGGAATCCAAAATTTTAAACCTACTTTAAAACACATTTTAAAACCACTTCCTGGAGGAAAGAAAAAAGGAACTTCAAAATGATTCTTCAGTCTTTCAAAGGCAAGGCAACTGTTTTTCCTATATGGTTTCCTCTAAGCAGATGTCCAACATTTTTTGACATTATGAAGCCATAATCTATCATTCTCATCTCTTCCTGGGTGATTCCTCATGTCTTTTCTTCACCCAGAAAGTAATCACCTGATCCCAGAGCATCACATAAAAATGCCACAACATCTATGCGGTCAGCTTCTACACCATACTTAAGCTTCATGGTTCCCTCTCAAATGGTTTAAAGACGAAGAGCCTCACCTTTGTAACTGTACCTTTATCTACTTAACCACCATACTGTCCATACTAATAATAATGAAAACTATTCAACTTTAACAATATATGCTAAAACTTTGATTTCAATAGCGTTTGAATTTCACATTTTCTCTTCACTTCAAAAGTCATTGTTGTGGAACTATTTATAGCACAATAGAATTTGTCATGTGACATTTCCAGGAAACTGCAAACTACTACAGTATAACAACCAAATCCAAATTGTTCTACTCTGTTTGTGGAAGAATCTGGATTGTTCTGAATAACTAATGGAACATAAAGCATATTAATCAAAGAATTGTTTTTAGTAAGTGGATGTAGTATCCATAAGCAGAGAACTTTCAAGCTTTGCTAATATAAACTATTATTTGTTTCACAGGCAAAACATTCTCTGCAATGTGGGGTGAGTGGGAATGAGAACACCTCAGAAGACACTGGGGAGCTTTTTCAAACTCTTCCCTCCACATTGAGATTCAGACCTCAGAAGTACTGGGGGAAGAGGGTTAAGACTTGTGGATTATAAATCAAAAAAATGCCTGAGGTTCTGCTGCAGCCCTTCCTACCACCACCCCACACCTCCCTACCTTGAGAATCGCTTTCTGTCTATTTTGATGAGAACACTACTTTCGCCCCAAATAATCCATCATACTGCTATTAAAAGTCAAGTTCCAAACCAAGCGCAGTGGTGAGCACCTGTAGTCCCTGCTACTCTGGAGGCTGAGGAGGGAGGATCACTTCCAGTGCATACATGTTGATTTCTTATAACTCACCGAATAAAACCTTCAGTTTATTAAACAGATTTCACTATAATCTCTATTTCATAGCACAATACCATTAATATTAGTAATAACTATATTTTTATTATTCTTTTACTCTCCTATAATGTAACATTCAGGGATGACAGTTTAACCCATTTCGACATCCTTACAGAGGAAAAGTTTATTCCAAGGATTGAACGTTTCTGGGACTTCCTTCTTCTAAAACTGTATACTATTTCGCTTTTTGATGAAATTGTTTTCTCATGTGAAATTCTTTTTCCTCTTTTACCGAAAAGTTAATTGTTAAACTTTGCTACAAAACCTTTTGTTCTTACTGAAGTTACTTTGCTTGTCTCTCCTACTGTAAGGACACCAAATCCTAAAAGCTGGCAAGAATGCATATGTTTATTTCACCATTGCTCTGCAATTACTGAATGCCACTTAATTATAGCAACAGATGCTCGAGTGTAGGAACCAGAAAAATCAAACGCCTCATTTCCAGGTTATTTTTTTCCATTGCTTCTGCCAACAGCAGATGTGTGAGCCCCTTGTGCTCTGGCGTAAATACTTATCAAATCCTAACAGGTCACCTATGTCACAAACAACATTTCAGATGCAACTGTTTCACCTGATAATAGGCTCTGAAAATAAAACTGTGAGCTGTAAATACAATGTATTCAGAATGAAATGCCATAATGTGAAATTGCTTTTTCTCCAGCTACAACTGAAGTCCTTGACAGTTTTTGGCAGTGATAAATCACCCTCCCATTAATTGTCTTCTCTCTCATTGTGAGGTGAGCTGCTAAAAGGGGCAGTCAACAAAAATGACTTAAAGGACAAATTTTGGCAAAAAGACAATGAAGAAATCTGTCATTGCTCAGCCTCCAGTAAACTGTCGTGAAACAATCAAAATATATGTAGCCAAAGTGTTTATGTCTTTGTTAGGAAGATTATAGGATGATAAGTTTACTGTAAAAAGAGAGGAAGGGCCTAGAGAAATTTAAATTGTGGGTCCTTGACACCCTCTTCGAAGTGATTTTTCTCCTACAAGATGCATTACTGTCTCTTAGATTTGAACATTTTTCTCATCTATTCAGATTCACATTCTGACCTAGAATAAATGAAAAGTTCCCCAATGTGTGATCACAAGTTATAAAATCTTATTAATGTAATTCTGAATTGAGTGTAAATTTAATTTTTAAAAATTAATTTCATAAATTCTCGAATAACGTGTTTTGTCATAAACAGGAAAAAGAACTCATTCTACTTCCAAAAACTGTTTGCCACCAGTAGACAATTTAATTTTACCATATGCAGTATGTGAAAATTATATGTTACTACAGTGCATGTCAAATGCACCATTTACATTTTAGTTTATATTCAGCATTAGTAAGTAAAGATGCATTAAAACTAGATCCAATGCTGTTTTTGCATTAAAAATGTTCATATTTACTTCATGTAGTTAACACATTGCTTCAACTGCTGAATCGCAAGTCTAATTGAACTAAAACCCTAAATTTAACTTGTGCCATTTCCTGGCGATTCTCTTCAAATTTCAATAACATATTTGAAAGAGATACAGAGAAAAACATTAGGACCCCAATGATTACACTTGTAGAATAATTCAAATAAAGCAAAAGCTGTAAAATGAAAACCAGGCTTTCAGAAATCTATATGGCAAATAATGTCCTGAAGCATGATTGCTAGATTATCATGTCAACAATTTTTTCTAGAGGAATTTGAGATAACTTTAAAAATAATTTATGGATATTTCAATTAATACAGGAAATCACTGAGTCAGTAACTCTAAAAAGAATGATTCAATATATCAACAAAGTGTGCTTTTTAATAGATAGGCGTCTCTGGTTTGCATTAAATGGGGCGAGATGAAGTGGCATTTTGGTCTTTCGATACTGTAATTCAATGAAGAGCCTAAGTTAAATAAGGAAAACTTAAATTACGTCAAATCCCATTTTGTAGCTCAAGCTGAATGTTAGCTGAGTATTAATAAATATAGTTTGTAGACTATGACATTAAAACATCTTTTGAATGACAGAAATAAAAAAAAAAATGAAGGGATTGCTTTTTTTCTTTTTTGGTGATCCGCCAGTTTGAGAGCTTACTGAGAGCATATGGAGATAGCATATTTGCAAGTCCATCTCCGGAGGATTGCAAAAGGCCCTTAGCTTGTGAAAAACAGCAATGTTATTTTTTTTTTTAACGTTCCCTATATTTAGAGATTAAATCGCTCACTGCACAAACCCATTTGGAACAGGCGCGAAGGTGAAAAGGATAATCAGTACAGTCACTGGTCCGTGTTTCCTAAACGCTTTTGAAAACATTACTGTGCGCAGGCATAAAATTAGCGGCAGGACCTTAAAAAGGCTGGCATTTAGCATGACTTTTTGGAAAGTGACACCCTCATTTTTTTCTTGTAGGATATCATTAAATTTCAATCGCCCTATGGCAGTGCCTTTCCATTAATAACCAATTCACTGTGTCACTTTGGCTCTCCTTTGAAATAATGAGCCTTTGCTTCGCTTTAATAAATTTAAACATATTCTCAAGGCCAGGGAAGATAGGAAACCGCAGATGGGCTGAGAAAAACACGATTCATAAATCCTTAACTGCCTGAGATCGTTGAGAGCAAAACAAAGTAACACTCGTAAAATATTAAACAATCCCAGCTGTATGAGGGAAGCTTCATTAACAAAAATGGACTATTTACTGCCTTGCTCAGAGCCTGTGGGTGGAGAGAATCAAAGAAATCTTTTTTAAAAAAATCCCGCTGCCATTTCTTTTTGTGATTCTTTAACCAACTAATGGATTAATGAAAACATTATCTGGAAAGTCCAGTTATTGCCAAGAATTAATAAATCTTATTTTAAACAATATAAATTATTTTCCCCACAGATACAAATTCAAAATTAACAAATAAAGAGTATGTGTATGCTTATTTTTTTCTTGGAAATATTCCCATAATCGTGGGAAAGTAATTGAAGACATGAGGACTACCCAAGTCCTCAAAACAAAATAATAAGTGTTGTGGACATTCTTATTCAAATGGTTTCTTTAAGTATTTGTCAGGCTGGAACCAATTAGTTACTTTAGCTTTTAGATTTGTATTTTATTATACTTCATTGTCTCTTCATAACTAAGACATTTTCTAACATTAGGCTTATCAAAAACTTTAAGATTAATAGTATTTTTGGAATGAAGCTTAAAGATTGGAAACTTGATTCAAAAATCCTAGCATAATAGATGGAAATTATGAGATATCACCATCAAGGATAACATTTTTAATGCTCTGCTTCAAAATCAAGTCTAGCCTGCTGCTGATATACAAGTTTGAAGAACCAAGAGATCAATGTCAGTGTATTAAATGCTAAGAACTTAGAAGCTCTAACCTTAAAGACAAGCTGACAATTTAGTGGACAGAATGTCAATGCTACTAAACATTTCAAGGGCAAAAATATTGCTTTATACAATCTGTGTCACAGTTATTGCAAGAAAAGAATTTAGATTTTTCTACTGCATTCTGTCAGCACTTTTCCTTTTATTATACAGAGATACATAATTAAGGAATTCAACATGGAATAATGCAGAGACTGACTCTTTTAACGATACGTAGAGTCTTGTGATATTACATGCAAAATGCAAATACATTCATCCTTTTACAAATACCATATATTTTACCAGCTGTGCCTTTATATGGATAAAAATTCAGGGTATGTAACAAAGCATTCGAATAAACATGTAAGGTCTTTTCTGTCTTCATTGGCTGTTCCATTTTCTTATCATATTGTAATGGAAGCAAATAATTGTTGACATATTTCCCAAAAGACAACCGAAGTTGAAAAGTCATAAAGGATTCTGGTTAAGAGCACACATACTGACTACAAATATCTTCTGGTATCTATTTCTTACTCTGTAAAATGGGAAAAATAATAATAGTGCCTACTTCCAAAACTCATTTTTGAACTCAGAGAACTAGTGCATGTAACTTTAAACTTGCATCTGGTATATAATAAGAACTATATACAGGTTAGATTATGACTTAGTTTTAAATGCAATCATTTTGAAGTAAGAATTGTTCTGCCATGATCATACATATATATGTGTGTGTATATATATATATAGGTGTATATATATATATATATGTATATATATGTATGTATAATAAGTAATACAAAGAATGCTTACAATAAACTTTACTGTTATGTAAGAGCAAGGTGGTCTGTACTAGTATTACAAAACTATTTGCTGAATTATTGTTAGACATTTAAGACTTGCTTTTCTTCTCAGTGAAGTCTTCCTGAGCTATCTCCTTCAGTGTCAGAATGTGCCCTAGGCTCAATTCTTCGTTGGAAAGCTTAAACTTTGTATATTATATTCATCTGGAATTATTTCTGTTATTAATATCTAATCTTTAAGAGGTATTAAAAACACTTGCAATCATTAATACTTCTAAAGAGTAAATGATTACATAAATATAAATTTTCATGTGTATTTAACAGCATTACTGTTTTTCTTTGCAGAATGTGAGTTGCCTTCGATATGTTTGCAAGATCAATTTAATATTATTTCAATTATTTAAATTCGTAAATAATGATTAAATTATTAATTTAAATTAAATTAAAATATCTTTGGTTATTCTTGAATGCATCACAACTAATTTATAAAAAGAGGTTAAAATGTTGTTAAAAATAATATAAGTATATTATACTTATATTTGTACTACTCATTACTCATATAACTTTTAAATTACCATTGCATATCTTATAGTTACAAATTGCCAAATGTAAGTCATTTCCTTCTTTTGCTTTGCAACTTCGGAGCAACTTGGATAGTAACAGATTGTATTTTCCCAGAACTGGAGTAGAAAAGTTGAAAGGGCTTTGATAACTAAGATGGCATGAGGATGCCATAGTAAATCAAAAGTGAAATAGCATCTTATTTGAGTCTAAGTGACCAACCCCTGAAAAGTTGGTATTTTCTTCCGTATCGGTCCTTCATCATTGAACATGGGAAACAATTACAATGAGAGGCATGTGAGCACAGAGTCTTTGCCACTGGGCCCTCATAAATCTTGCCAGTTCCCAGTGAACAACACCAAATATTTGCAGCTGAGGAACATTTGGTCTGGCTTAAATTAACATATCTCAGCAGTCAGAAGTCATTAAGCTTTGCCAATGATTTGAAACAATTTTTCCATTTCAAAAGCCATATTGGATTTTACTTATTTTTCTGGATGAAAAAGGTAGTAGAAACTAAACAAACAACATGAAACCACAAGTTACTAATTAAAAAAATTACAAAGGTCTTTGAACTATCCTTGGTAAATTTGTTAACACTTTTTTTTTTTAAGGAATTCCTTAACTCTTAGGCATATAACCATATAACAATTCAAGATGATAACAAAGTTATGGGAAACAATAATTAAAGTATGCAAATGTAGATATGTTTGTCCATGAGATTTTTGTGAATGTAAGATAAACTACAAATCTGATAAAAATGAGAAAGAATAATCCCACATTTTCAATTAGTTTTCAAGCAGATTTAGTATAGAAAGAAAGAAATATGTTGTTGTGCTTTTCAAAGATGACACACCATATATACCATTCATTCATACATAAGGGCAAGAAAAAATTGTTTAGAATAATTCAATGATCGTACTGGGGAATATATCAAGTGTAAAAAATAAAGTTTCTATAGATGAGACTGCAGTTTAGAATTCAAATCAACACATTCACCTATTTACAGGTTAATTTCACCAACTATGGAGTATATGTTTTCTTCAAGGAACAACACTGCTTCAGGAAAAAGCAGATTTTAGAAACGGAAAAACAGATTTTTTTTTTTTTTTTTTTTTTTTTTTTGAGACGGAGTCTCGCTCTGTCGCCCAGGCTGGAGTGCAGTGGCGTGATCTCGGCTCACTGCAAGCTCCACCTCCCGGGTTCACGCCATTCTCCTGCCTCAGCCTCCCGAGTAGCTGGGACTACAGGCGCCCGCCACTACGCCCGGCTAATGTTTTTTTGTATTTTTAGTAGAGACGGGGCTTCACCATGTTAGCCAAGATGGTCTCGATTTCCTGACCTCGTGATCCACCTGCCTCGGCCTCCCAAAGTGCTGGGATTACAGGCGTGAGCCACCGCACCCGGCCGGAAAAACAGATTTTAGTATCAGTTTCCCTTCATGATAGTTGTGTCCACCTAGACAAGTCATTTAACCTCTCAGAGCTTCACCTGTAAACTAAAGATAATAACTTCCACCTTGCAAGCCATTTGAAGATTGGAGATAACCTACAAAACAGAGTACTGTCACACACTAAATGTTCTATAAAAGGTAGCTATTAATATTAATATCAAAAGTTGGCAAATTAGTATCATTACTAATGGTATTAATATTAGAGAATATTTAAAACAGAATGTTCTTAAATCTCACATCTAGTGAATTTTTTTAATTGGCAACTATGCATTAAGAAGAGACCTTTAATTGATAACAGATAATAGAAATGTATATATTTACCAAAAGTGAAACAGGGAGTATGGTAACACATGGTAACGGAAATGCAAATAAAGCACTTCTTATGCACCAAAAGTTGTATTAATGTTACTGTTATGTGATTTCACGTAGTACATCAAACAATATCGTGGTTTGGGTATTTTTTTTTTTTTTTTTTTTTGAGACAGAATCTCGCTGTGTCACCCAGCCTGGAGTGCAGCGGTGCAATCTCGGCTCACTGCAACCTCCACCTCCCTGGTTCAAGCAATTCTCCTGCCTCAGCCTCCTGAGTAGCTGGGACTACAGGCGCCTGCCACCATGCCCAATTATTTTTTTGTATTTTTAGTAGAAATGGGGTTTCACCGTGTTAGCAAGGATGGTCTCCATCTCTTGACCTCATAATCCACTTGCCTCGGTCTCCGAAAGTGCTAGGATTACAGTGAGCCACTGCGCCCAGCTGACTTGGGTAGTTTTTATTGGTCTATATTTATACAAATCGTAGATGTGGCAACTGCAATGTGGACCCAGGTTCACCTGCCACCAGGCCCCTGTTCTCTCTCTTGTGCTATGCTGTTGGAAAATAACTTCGGAGAATATTCACTAAAGATTTCAGATAACTTTTTCATATATAATTTTGTCAAATGGAATAATCCAGTTGCATCTGTATATCACCATTCATTTTAAGTGCAAACGCAACAACTCACCATCCTTAAACCATTAATCAAGATGATAAAGTTTCAAACAACCTCCATATTGTTTGTGGATATTTTATTTTTATTTTTATTTTTGCCAAAGATAAGATCCGAAGTAATTGATACTGTAGAAAACAAACATTTTGGGAAATGGTATTTTTAGGAAAATGGCCATTAGAGTGTAAGCAATGAAAGTCAAATTAATAAACTTTAATTGATAAAGAAAAATACTAACGTAAATAGATATTTTTTGTCAAGTTAGGTAGTAGTTAAAAAATATTTGCATTATGTTAAAGTATGCAAATGCAGATATGCTTGTCCATGAGATTTTTGTGAATGTAAGATAATCTACAAATCTGATAAAAATGAGAAAGAATAATCCAACATTTTTAATTAGTTTTCAAGCAGATTTAGTATAGAAAGAAAGAAATATGTTGTTGTGTTTTTCAAAGATGACACACCGTATATTCCATTCATTCAGACATAAGGGCAAGAAAAAATTGTTTAGAATAATTCAATGATCATACTGGGGAATATATCAAGTGTAAAAAATAAAGTTTCTATAGATGAGACTGCAGTTTAGAAGTCAAATCAATGCATTCACCTATTTACAGGTTAATTTCACCAACTATGGAGTGTATGTTTTCTTCAAGGAACAACACTGAAAAGGAATAAGACTGAAAGGTCTTATCTAAATCAAATTAACAGACCTTTCATGCTATATGAAATAAACACAAAATAATTGGACACTGAAGATGGAAAATGAAGTACTAATAGTATGAATGAGTAACACAACACCATCACTGAAAATATATAATGCTTTGTGGACATATATGACTTGGAACACTAGAGAAAATTTAATGTTACTTGTTTTACTACCTAGAAGAGCATGGAACCACAAATAAAGCTCTTTTACCGCTATATATCAATTCTGAGGTCATACTGCACTTGCAGAAAGAGAAAATATGTTTTCATAATTGTTCTTGTGTACTCTTTGCTGTCTGTTCTGAAGTTTACTAACATATGGTAATGATTGTTTTAAAACATTTTATCTTATTCTTTGTTAAAAGAAAGTTACATTACATTATTTGGACAAGGACGAAGAGACTAGTTAAAAAAAAGTTATTTAAACTTTTAAAGGAGATTACAGCATTGTTCTTTTTAGAAAAGGAAAAAGGGTTGGCAGAGAACCCGTAGTGGAAGAAGTGAGCTTGCAGCCCTGCCTAAAGTAGTCAGTTGCCTATACATGCCTACCTGACTCGCCTTCTCAGTTTCACATCTCATTTCCCTTGGTAATTTACAGACCTCTAATTCTTTCATAAAGGCAAAAGGAAAAAGAAGACAAGCAAATTACATTTGCCGATCATCTTGTGAATTAAGATAATAATATCCTTAATATTAGAAACTAATACTTTGACATCATGTCAAATAATTAATATTTAATAAATGCATATTGAATAAGTGTAGAAAGGTAAAGACTTACCTCAGATTTCTGTCATCTGTAAAAATAATTTTTATTTTATTCCATTTTATTTCCTTCCAAATAAAGTAAAAGAAAGAAAGAATTCTAAAGATAATTTCTAGGTTGGATTTAGAGTATCATCTCCTGGCTTATTTTTCTTCTTTTCTTATGATCAACGTAAGGGATGGAGGACAGATGGAGAAGGCAGGTGGTGGAAAGTTAGTTAGAAAAACGTATATATAACTATATCAAAAGTGAGATAATTTTGAAACATTTTATAATTTATGTAGATAGCTTCCTCTTGTTAGATAATAAACAACAGGAATTCTGTCAATATGAACATTTATACATATCTTATTAGGAGGAGAGTATTCCTCTAACTTTTCAGGAAGAGTTATTTAGTTTAACAATGACTAAATTTATTTGGATTTTATGTCTTATTAAATTAGTTATATTTATCATGCATGTATAAATATAAGTTCACTCAAATTATTTCAGAACATAACCAAATTTCAAATACATTGTGTTCACGTGCACCTATTGAAGAAAGGTCTAAGGAGGTCTTCATAACTTTATAAATAAAGAAGAGATATTTGTCCTTGAATAAGTATATGAGAATTGAAGAAAAACTCAAATGGCAAGTCTCTAAGAGGTGCCCTCTAGAATGAATTCTGAAACTTTATAATCTCATATGAGATGCACAAAGTAAAACTCTGTTTAATAAATTTAATTTGCATAATGAGCTTTTCAATTTTTTTCAATGAACTCAGAAATAGGACTTGGCCTGTTAACTCCTGAAATATTAAAACATGCAAGCAAAGGAATAGATAAAAAAATCAGTTCCCGATACACATCTGCAGAGATGACATTACTGGGAAATAGAAGTAAGATTTTTAAGGGCTCTGAGTAATTTTGTTATTAATGTTGCCATTTTCTGTTTGTTTTCAGAAGCGTTGTTCTCTAAACAGGGTAGCAAAATGAAAAACACAGGCTCACAGGTCAAAGACCTCTTTGGAATGCCTGTTCCATCACATTGAGTATTTAGACCTCATTCTTAAAATAAATATTACATTTTTATATCATTCTTTTGAGGAATAATCACATATATATGTGTATGTATATATATGTGCATGTATGTGTGTGCATATATGTATATGCATACTATACTGTGTCTTGTGCATATTAGGCATTCAATAACTTCTTACTATTATAATATTCACTCTTTCATTTGGAAAGCAGAATATAAGCTAATGATATTAGTGAACTACTTTTTCTAAGGTCTCTGATAACCAAATAATGATAAAGTCCTTGGTTCCATTATGGACACTTGTTACATCCTTAGATTTCCATCATTTTGAAAAGATAATTTTAGCTGGCAATAGTTCTTTGGGGTTTTCAAATACATTGCATTATTAGACTATATCGTTAAAATATAACCTTTCAAGAGAGTTTAAGAAAAAGATATATTTCCTATCTGTTTAAGAATTTAGTTGAATTTCAGAAATACTAGGAAGAGGGAAAAAAGAGTAAAGAGAAATATTTATGAAATTAAATGCATTTTAATTTTTCAGATATTCATTTGACACTTTTGGAAATTTACTATCTACTAACTCCTGTTCCACCAAAAGGAATTTAGAAAGGGCTCTCCAATACCAAAATAAAAGTAACTAGAAAATATTTATGAAAATAAAAATGAATAAATATATCCCTTAATTATGTTAATTATGAAAAATGTATGCTACTGATAAAGAAAGAGATATTGGGGAGAACTGAAAGGCGTAAACCTATCTAATGTGTTCATATGTTTAAAGGATCCTGGTACCTAGTAGGCTTTCAGCCAATGCACTTCAGCTCCCTTCCCCTTTAGGGAAATAGATTTAGGAAAAAAATGCTTCTATCTAAATAATCTATGACTACAGCTTTAATAACCTCTTCTGGTTTGCATTTGTTTTAGCATCTTAAAATAATTGGGGTAGTTGTGATTATATCAAATCATATATAAATATATTTCACTGTTAGTTTTATATTTATGAATCAAATAAAATTTTCTAGTTAATAAATATACAAGGCTAGGCCTAACTTTAAATAATGTTAAGAATATATTTTTCTAATTATGGGATACATTATACTGAGAAAAGTTAATCACAATTGAATCCAAGAAACATGTAGGAGATATTTTTATCTGATTAGGGACAACTATTCAGGGTTTACCTGCTTGTACCAATAAACCACTTTACTTTTAGAATAACTGGTCAGGAAAGTTGTTTTAAGACTTAAAAAAAAAAACAGGAGAGATATCAATAACGTTCTTTTAAAAAATTATTAGGAAAAGACAATGAAGACTATGAGTCAGAGAAAAGCTCTTTAAAGCATATTTTATAAGATTTTTTCCTATATTTTCCATTAACTGCAATTAGATAAATTTTTTTAGAGAAATATTTTCTCCATTTCCCTATTTTTCATTTGGAAGTCAGCTTTCAAGGAAGTAAAAAAGTTTCATAAGTAATTCCTCATATTTTCAATCTAAAGATCAGCATGAGAAAAGGAAAGGAAAAGTAACAGTGAAATTCATATCTTTTAGGACAAAACTCCAAGCTTGGCTGTTACTTATTTGCCTAATTTTCCTCAGTGGCTTAAATTAGCCTTAAATACTATGATGTTGATATTACTGTGAAGTCATGACCACAGTTATTTCAGGCCTATATTAAATTCTAATATGCCATTCAAAATAATCTCATCAAATTATTTAAGGGTCTTTTCTTCAATACCTTTTCTACATTTTCCTACAAAACAGCTTGACATTTTCACTCTCTCTTTAGTTCAATGAAATCTCTATGGGCATGTACTTATCAGGTCTTCCTTTCTTGCTTTCTCTTTGTCTCTGTCTCTCTCTGTCTCTCTCTGTCTCTCTCTCTCTCTCTCTCTCTCTCTGAGTGTGTGTCACATACACACAAACACACACACACACACACACACACACTTTACTTTATTGATAGCTAGGTATCCAGAATAAAAGAGTACTGAGGAATAGCATCAGTACGTATTTTTTATTTGTATTTCAACAAGGATCCTTTCTCTTTTTCTCCACTCCACCCCAGTGACACAGAGAGAGAAAGACTTACATAAACACATGAGAAGCTTGGTCAGGAAATTAGACATCTTATCTCTGGGTCGGCTAAATAAGGACCAATAACCTAGGCCTGCAGCACTCCTCGTGATAACTGCCTTTACAAAATGAAATTTTGACTTCTTCACAGCTTAGCTACAAGAAGACACTATCAGTAGACCAGCATTTCTGTGCAATATGAAGGGTAGTAAAAGATTTTAACATCCGACAGGGGAAAATGAACAACTGATAAAAAGTCTTTAAAATGTTCTCTCAATGCGAGGCAATTTTTTTATGTTGATTTACGTTTTTATTATTGTTTACTTTCTTGATAGACTGAAGGTATACTAAACATGAAATACATAAATTGAAGGAAAAATTCAAAAATCAATAGCAACAATAAAAGGACAAAAATATTTAAAAAATAGTTAATTGTCTTTAATATTAAATTATGCTTGTTAATTTAATTGCATGTTTACTTTGATAATGATTTGAAATCATTGACAAATATTTATTACTTTACTAATATCTACATAAACCATTATGAAAAGTAAAAATATATTGATCATATTGAAGTTCTACTTCTAAAATTAACCAAAACATCAACACCAGAACTTTTAGTTTCTAAGAGTAGACAATGTTTTGATGGTGCCCAAAATGAACAATTGTAACTATGTGGAAGGAAAAGAAATGAAGAAACAGTATCTAGATTTTAAAATTAAATATAAAATATAATTTTAAATCTTTAATATTTACATTAAGAACTCTTCTGATGTGTGGAGAAAAAAATGAATAAGAGGTAAAATTTAAAACAATAATAACTAAATTCCATTGTCATACAATATTATAAAAATAATAAAGTTATAACTCATCTTTAATGGTGCATGGATGATTGAATGAAAAACAAGTTGAAATTTATCACTAAATGTACTCATTCAAGTAAAACTGCACTTAATTTTGTCCTTGTTTATAAGAGCTAAATGAGTGTTCTATGCAAATAGTGCTGCTGAAATTTTGGAAGAATGTAATTTTATTTTCATATGAAAGAGGTGAGGAACAAGCTAAAAGCACGTGGAAAAAATCTAGTGATTATCTGACTTTTTAACTCCCCGAATAATAAATTAACAAATCAGAGTTTTTCTATGTTTCATAAAACTATTTTAGTAAATATTAAATGTTTTACATAATTTATTTAATTTTTAAGATAGAAGAATAATACTTAGAAAACCAAGCTTACAATTATCAGTATATTAACACTTTATTATAAAATTTATAATGTATAATACTGATTAAGGTTTGGTATTAGAAAAACCTTAAAGAAGCATATTTATAGATGTTGCATTTTTAGACGTTATAGACATACTAATCAGTGTATATCATGTGAATTTTCTTTACAAAATTTAAAATGTTCAACTGGATTTTAGCATGTATAAGAATTTCCAAATAATGTATCACTAAGATTTTCATTTAAAATTTGGAATGTTATTATTAACCAAGAAATCAAAAATAAAGAGTGATTGTGATTATCACAAATTTGGTCATGAAATAAGGAGACAGGCTTAGCAAATCTCATATAAAGATAACATGGTAAATATTCCTTAATTTACAAATATGGTGACTTCCTTCAGCAGTTCAAAGGGTTAAAAAAGGTTTAAATAAAGTCAGGCACATTATTTTTCCCCCAAGACATTGCTTTGATGCTGAATTTACTTTCCATACAAATATTTATAGTGACCTCTTGTATTACTTAGCTTGTTTGTGCACATACTTTATTTACCAATCTTGATTTTATATCTTTTTGATAATTTCCCAGAAGACCTGGAACAAGTTCTATAACAACTGGAAATATTTGTATAAATATTTTGAAGATTCAATAAGCTATCTTATATGATATTTTTTAAATATGTTTTGAACAATAGTTTAACATTGTCTTCCAAGTTGACTAAATCAAAGTAAAAACATGCACTTAAGTACATAGAGTAGTTTATTTGGATAATAATGACTGAAAATTTCGCACCAAACTTGAGGTAGAAATTGGTTAAACATAATAATTAAGGTATTACTATCTTTAAATGATTAATTCTCATATTTGTTTTATTTGATAAAACTATTTACTTTTATTTCATTTTGATAGTAAATGATTAAGACAAATGTATTGATTTGTTCCTCCTAAACTTTATTCTAGTCAAAAATTTAACAATACTGATACAGCTAAATTTATCATCTCTTGAAATAAGAAATTAGAACAATTAAATCTAATTTAAATAACTATCTTATTGATAAATGTATTCAGAAACATCAAAATTCAAAACAACTAAAATTTACACTCAAAATAATTGCTTTCAAAAAGTTTTATCAGGAGAAATCTTTCTCAAGCGCAATTTTATCCCAAAGATCTACGGAGAGATACTTTGGTTAAAGTGTTAGTCTATGGAATGCGGAAATCTCATATCTAGTGAAAGTTCTTGAGACATCCTTGCTATTCAAACCCTAGGGCTTATAGTAAATACTTAGGAGATTATGGACCTAGAGGCACTGTGCTCTAAGAGACAGAGCATAATAATGAGAAGAAACAGACTGTCTCAATAATAATTGCATTTTTTCCTTATGCCTTGATTGCATCTGTTGCCCAGTGGCTGCAAATCCAAAGATTCTACATTTATGGAAATTATGTGCCAAGTTTCATTCCTCAGATCAACTTCAATAAATATTATGACATGTATTCATTCAACAAAAACTTGGACCGCTTATTCTGTGTGGGGCACTAAGCTGAATGGTGGGTTGAAGGTGATTGACAAGGATAGACTTCACAAATCATGCAAACCTCAATGTAGGAGACACTCTTGAGCTTTCTCTTTCTATCATCCTTTCCCCATTATCAAATTCCTCAACAAATCCGCTCAACACCACTTCAATCAATCCATTTCTCTCCACTTGAATTGCCAACACCCTAGTCAAAGTCACCATCATTTCTCACCTAGAGGTCTTTAATAGCCTCTTAATTAGTTTCTTATTTAATTATTGCTCCACACCCCATTATATATTTTCAATGCAAAAATCAATTAGAATCATGTCATTCCTCTGGTTAAAATCCTCAAAAGATACTCATAAAATACAAACTTCTTACCAAAGAATGCAAACATCTCCAGGCTCTGATCACTTCCCTACCTCCCTGACTTCATCTTACCATGTTGTCTGCTTTAATCTTTATGCTCTGGCCAAGAGGATTCATGCCAGTTTCATCCTGCTTTAGGGCCTTGAGCCTGTTGGTCTCTTTGCCTAAAATGTCTCCCCAACTCCACTGCACCAGAACTTGCCATGACTGCCTTTGTGTTATCATTCAGCCGCAGTTCAAATGTTGCCCAGAGAAGCCTCTTGGTGCCACCCTATGTATGAAAGCCTACCCTAGCTACTATCACATTTCGCAGTCTCTTATCTGTCATACACAAAACACCAACTAATATAAGTTCATATGTTCATTTCTGTGTTTATCATTTACTTGCTTATTGCTGATATCTTTGATAAGAATATGAATTTTATGCGAGCCGGGGATTTGTTGATCATCTTGCTTCTAGCAGCTAGAACAGTGCCTGGTCCTCAGACCTCAATGAAAAATTGAAGGGAAAAAAGGGGGAAGTAGGGAAAAGCAAAGAAATTTCAGGAATGTCTATACGATAACAACGTTAGAGTTCTATAGAGAGAATAAATAAAGTCTTCAATGACTCCTTCATGATTAGTCATTTCTTTCTCAATGCCATCTTGAAAATATTGTAGTTGTTAGATTTATCACACCAAACTTTAATTTTGTCTCATATTTGTCTTCTCCATTAGAAATTGTACTCCATGAGGTGCCCTGTTCTCTGTATTTCCAATTATCTAGTTGGAATTATCTAGCTTGATCCAGAATAGCTGCTCAATGAATATTTTCTGTTTACTAGACAAACATAAAAATGTAAAACTATATTTGTTGTATTTTTTCATAAAGTTCTTTCTACTGAAATCATAAATACATGAGCATGAGCCATGTAGATATTTTCTCTATGAGTTTAAATATAACCCACAAATATCCAACTCGTTTTATGCATCAGATATGCTAGCTTCTGAATTTTCTATGAACTCTTTTCTACTTCTCTAGACCAGCAAACACAATCACTCATAAACTGCATCTCACATTACACTATTGTTTTTGACCTTTAAAACTCAATGCCCCACACTAGGCCACTGCTCTTTTAAATATTCCACATTGATTATTTCTCAAGGCTAGAAAACGGAACCGATTAAATAATACTAAGGTTAAAAATCTAATTACTTCAATCATAGAATGAAATGTTCAGTGCCATCTTCAATTTCATCATTTTATTACAGAGGTGATACATGAGTATTACAAAGAAGATACATTAGGGTAGATAATCCCAACTAGTGGTTCTATAATGGGAGTGTTTCTATCTGGTGTTTTGTTTTCCTCCAAAAAAAAAAAAAGCAATTACTTCATGCAAAAATGATTTTATTGTAGTGTTTGGAGAAGCAAGAGTGGCAAAAGAAGCCTTGGAAGGTCTTCCTTACCTATATAAGAATTCTGAGCAAGGAAAAGGAATATGCAGAACACAGGCAAGGGAATGTGAACTTGGAAGGCAAACACTGACATTCCATTTACACGGTCACAAAATGGATCTTCACATTTTAATAAAATCAACAGTATAAAATATTTAGACCTTCACATGAATTCTCCAGGGGTGCACTGAACAACAAACTACCAGAGTTTCTGGATATTTTTAGGAAATGAAAACAGCATAGTACATTTAGTTTAAAAATAAAAACATTCAGTTTAAAAATGACTGCAGTTTCAAATGCTGGCACCTATCTACCTACGGAGCTGTAGATTTTATTTAAAACAAAAATAAACACAAGATTCAGGGTTAGATTGAAACATGTATTTGTTGCATTTCAAGTTCGTTTCATCTTTCTTCTCCTTTTAAAAAGAGGAAATAACATTGTCAACATGGTAATTTCAGAGTTTATTTTAGGCAGTTATTGGATATTTATGTTTATCACATAAAAGTCATCTTTCATTCCTCGATGTTGCACAGTTCCTTATATTTTATTTTTTAATCTTTTGAATGAGATTTAAATGTTTAATGTCTAAATATTCAAAGTGCAAATGTATAACGGCTGAAATTGTTATGGTTCTGCCATATACACACAGCTCTATTTGTTAAGAGGCAAGAAATAGTGAAAATCATTTTCTCATTCACTGTTCTATAAAAACACTCTCACACTGGGTCTAGCTGTTATTATTTTTTGTCAACTCCTGTTTTGCTTCTGTCTCTTGAACTTGCATGTTCTATGGCCCATAGTGATATTCACTGATGGGTGCTCTTGATATTCAGAAAAATGCTTTTCTTTGCCTTTTAACCATAAAGTTCAGCAATGACAACCAAAGATTAGGTTGTGTGCAGCCTTTCAGTTGTGGACTACAGAAAATCTTTCCTTCGAAAGACATTCTAGAAACCTGTCAGAATTAACTATATAATTAACTGTTTGATTATCAACCATGAGCCTATAATACCAGTGGTTAACAGAAGCCCACAATCTGCAATATATCCATAAACTCTCTGAAAATGTTACTGATAGGAACTATAATCAGTATAAAAATTTGCAGTAATAAAGGAATCAATATGCACAAATTCCCCGAGGATTTCTGCTTTCCTAAATAAAGTTTGTATTTCTGGCTAATTCTCTTAAGATGCTATTTTACACATATTTTATTTTTTAGTGAATTAAATTTGGGCAAAATAGAGAAAGCAAATTACACCAAGCTTTATTCATTTCCTGTCATTTTCAACTCAATCAGCACTAAAACTTTTATGAAAGTAGTACAGCTGATCAATGTATTTTAAGAGAAAATATCAAAAAAGATGGAACTGGAAAAGGAAGGGCAATACAAAGAATGTAGTCGTGAAAGAACTGGTTGTATTTTAAAGAGTCTCTTGTATTTTTTTACTTTGTTTTAAAATAACATTCAAAATAAAGATGATTTAAAAGATCATATTCTTAATTGCATCAAAAATATTTTAAATTTTATTTCAGTATCAATAAAATGATCCATCATTGGCATGAGATAAACTTTACGAATTTAGGCTTCCATGTCATTTATTCTATATTGTATAGCATATTTATTTATAATATAAATTCACTAGATAATATAATTGGAAAGTGTTTCCAATTAGATTCAGTGTTATGGCCCTAAAATCGATGCATTTCTGTTAATATAAAAGTATACCTGGTATATTTTATCATGCATTAGAGATTTTAATCAGGTAATCTACACAGCATCTAGAAACCTAAGCAGAGGCAAAGTCTGCTATAACAAAGGCACTGTAACAGTTCACCTTCAGTGAAGAACAATAATGCATTATTAAATTCACTTTCCTGCTCAGTGGTTACACTTAGCTGACCACAGCAAATTTCCTCTCTGCCTGGTCCTCACAAGTTGGCAGAAAAATAGATTGTGTCACATTTAACGGGTTTAGAAAATGACAGGATGCCTCTTTTGTTTTAACTATAAACCATAATCTTTCAGAAGTAAATATAATTACAGATGCCTTTGGTCATGTCATTCTTAGGATGGATATTATATGTGGGTTATCACAGAATCATATATCACCATAACTATCATTAATAAATGAAACTGATACTACGTATCAAAAAATCCAGATTTTTTATGGAGCTTTCATTCCATATGACATCATAATTCTCACAATGGAGTAAAGATCATTTTGAAACCTTATAGAGCTTGGAACATTACAGCAACCCGTAGATTTTTGTTTTATCTTAATTTACATAACTCACATGAATTAGGGTATTTAGTCTATGACAAAAATATCACATTTAACAAACTCAACTTCAACTTCTATAATATTGCCTAAATTAAAATGGAAAGAAATTTTAAAGTCACTGATTAAATGTTCACCAACATAAAAATATATATGATTGTGTATCTATTAACCCATAAACCCTTTCCTTAACACACATACTTGTCCTATTAATTGCTTATTGTAAAGGAAATGCTATGTTTTTTATTTTATTTACTGTTAAATTTAGATTATCATGTTACATAGCATTTTTTGTCTAGTAGGAGAGAAATAAATATTACGTAATGATGAATTACGTTACTATCCTAGAAATATTTTCATAAGTAATAAGTGCAAATTATGATGCTATTCCTTATGGATAATGAAGTTCATACATAATTTTATTTTTTAAAAATCCTGATTCTTTATGGTTCTATAGAAATTTTACTTCAGAATACTTTACAACTAGGTGCAAGAGATTTACTAACCAACACCAAAGAAATATTGCTTCCTTACTTGACAATGAGTATCAGTTACTCAAGGAAGTATTTTTATAGTTTCCTGAAATGTCTTTCATAAGGGCTTTTAAACTTTATTGTATGTTTGAGCTTATTTCACATAATGATCATGATTATAAAACAAACTGGCATAGTTTGCCTTAATATTTAATTATGCAAATAAACTATGCAACACCTTCAATAAAAATATCAATTATAAAAATATCAATTAAAGAAATAAATTCATTACTTGACTCTAAGATCTGAATAAAAGTTTTTCTTTACAAGAAGCATACTGGACTTGCGATTTGTATACATATCTTATTCTATAGGTTACATTTTCCATATAAAAGTTCATTTATATAGCATTTTACATTTTTATTGATAATATCACATGAATCATTTGTTGTCAGGAAAGAGAAGTCCCCTGCCGTAATCAAAAGAAAACACTGACATTTTTACATGGTGTTAAGAGTTAAATTCTGTTATTAAAGAAAAAGAATACCCTGTGAAATTTGCTTTGCAATTTATTTCAATTATATTGAGTTTAAGGGTTCTAAAAATGAGTTGCAGTAGAATTCTATGGAGCTTTTTAAACATTTAACATCCTTTAGCTTGCTATCCTTTTTAAAAAATTATTGACATTTGTGGAAAAGTCACTGATCTTTGCCCATTTTTTTTTTTCTTCTTTACAAATTTCAGGCTGGGTGCGGTGGCTCACTCCTGTAATCCCAGCACTTTGGGAAGCCAAGACGGGCAGAACACCTGAGGTCAGGAGTTCGAGACCAGCCTGACCAACATGGAGAAACCCCTACACTACTAAAAATACTAAGAAATTAGCCGGGCATGGCAGTGGGCACCTGTAATCCCAGCTACTTAGTAGTCTGGGCAGGGGAATCTCTTGAACCCAGGAGGTGGATGTTGCAGTGAGCTGAGATTGCGCCATTGCACTCCAGCCTGGGAAACGAGCGAAACTCCATCTCAAATAAATAAATAAATACATACATACACACATACATGAAAAATAAAATAAAAAACAAAGTTCAAAATTGTCCATCAGGTATAAAAAGTACACTGTGATTCAGATAAACTTTTACATCACAATATGAAAATATAACTTATTCCTTAATCATCTGAGTTATTATCATACATGCTGTTTCTTCATTTCATGGTAAAAACTTTAAATTATTAGCTATAAAGAATTGATAGAGAGAAATACATGTGTTGATAGCTGACTTTTAAATATCAATAATGTCATTATCATTATTCTAAATTTCTATCTTAAAATTTTTCCACAATAAATAAATCTCTCTCCTCTTTGGCTTGTCTAAAACAATGAGAAAAGTCTGTTTAATCTTGAACCACTGCCATGATTTCCAGAACGCTGAAAATACATGAGTGTTTCATATATGAATTTTATTGGAAGCCAAATGTTTCTGCAAAGAAAATATATAAACTCTAATCTAAAGTCTAACTTCAAAGTTTCTCACTGTACCATCCACATGTTATAGAGAAAATAACAACTTATAAGCCAGTCTACCTCTATATAAGGAAGCTGAGAACTTTGGCTATTTGATGCCAAAAGTAATATTTGATTTAAACAATAAGTGAGCATTTTGAGGAGATTAAAAGCTCAGCTATTTTACCATCAGCAATTATTCCAAGTCTATGAAAGCTCTTAGTCTAACAAAGATCACAGCAAAATAAAATACATTCATGAAAGGAAAGATTGAAGATCCTTGAGGAACTGAAATTAATGGCACAAAAGAGACTTTCCAATATTATTGGCATAGACTTCTCTCTCCTTTCACCCACTGCCTAAGTTTGAAAACTGGATTTAAGTCAGGAAACAACAAGGTCTGTGTGAAGGATTTAGGTTGTATGTTTATTGGGATCTGAAGGACTTAGTTTCACTACAAGAAATGCAAAAGCAACAAAAGGGAAATGTAATTGCATCACTTTTGGTCTCTGAGTAATGTCTGGGGGACACACTGGAATCAGCACACATCCCTCATTGGAGTCTTTTATACATGTATAATCCAGTGTTTTTTGTAAAATCAAGTTGAATCCTAGTAAGGATGATATGAACTTAAAAATCAAAATATTTAGATGATTAAAACAAATAAACAATAAACATTTCAAGAACAAATGAATAAATTTCAATTTAGAGGAAAAAACATCAAAAAACTCTTGATTCGCATAATGTTTCTATTTCTATGATTAAAGAGAGACATTGTTAAAATTCTGATTTATTTCTCAGTAGACAATGAGAACTAACATGCTTGATCAGATACCATGGGCCAAGTACTTTTCTAAGAGATGCATAGGGAATCTAACTTAAATCTTGTGAGGTAAGTAGATATATTGCTTAAACTCCCCATCTGCCTTAATTTGGATATTTTTCTAGATACAATAAGAGAGCAATACTGATATGGAGAATGTAGCACCATTCATCTCCAGAAAATTCCCCTTGATTACAATACTTAATTTATGACATAGGTCATGCGTAGTCTCTGTCCCATCTATAAATAATAGCAAAACTAAGAAAGGCATTTGATCCTTAGCCATAGGTTTAAATAGACTACTTCTGCTAAGATTCCCCAAGAAGAGCCACACCTTCTCTCCTAGTACAATAGTGATTTACCACATATCTTTCTCTGGAATAGTCCCACCTTACCACTAAAGCACACAACTATAGCAAAACTCAGAAAGGCATTTTATCTTCAGCCATAGGTTTAAAGAGGCTATTTCTGCTAAGATTCCCCAAGAAGAACCACACCTTCTCTCTTAATACGATAGTGATTTACCACATATCTTTCTCTAGAATGATCCACCTTACCACTAAAGCACACAACTGCCTATGACAATTCTTAAACAAGCCATAGGTGCAGAAAGAACTACATCTATTGGGTAGGTGTGGCAGAGAGAGAATGGAAATCTTCCATTTTATTGCCAGTAAAATGTAAAAGAAAAACAAAGCCATGAGACACATGACTACTTTTGAATAGAGGTTATAGTTTAGATAAACTCCTATATATGGGTTTAGGCTTCATTATCATTGATTTTATTCAAAAACTTCTCAGTATGGTTTGAAAATACAACAATGCCCTATGTCCTTTTGTTTAACATTCATCTCTAACTTTTTAGCAACAAGCACAGTGGTGCTTACCACATAGCAGGTAATAACAAATTGCTGAATGAATAAATTAATAAAGAAAATTGCTCACTTAAAAAAATAATGCTGTTAAGAAATCATTTACTGTGATTTTACTTAAATGTATGAGATTATGACTGCAAAACTTCCCTATGTCCTTTCACAAATGTTTCCTGGAATTGTATTGTTCTAAATGCTATCACTTATATTAAATGACAATTGAACAGATAAATCATTCTCTTTTACACAACACACTGCAGTATGATAGTCTTTGTAACAGACACTGAAGATCCAGTTGTAAATAATATAGACCCCACCACATATTCATGGAACTTGCAACCTGGTGAATTACAAATCTTATCAGGGCCCTCCAGATTCACTGTCCACCCTCTCTGCCTTCCTCTCTGATCTGTGTGACTTCAGGATGAATCCATGTCCTCTGGATAGATTACTTAATTAAACAACCCAGCAAGCAGATCAGATGGAGCACCAGAATGTGACAGCCTGGCTTCTACTAAGCCCTAGATTACTGCATCATCCTCTGTACCTACACCTTGAATTATCTTACTCCTATGAGCTGTCTGTTTTCTGATAGGACCCTGAGTGATATGGCACAACACGTATACAGTGCTCCATACAGATGGAACAGTTTTGCTAATTTTTATAAAAACAAACTTGTTTTTTTCAAGTACTACAAACTGAATTTTTACAGATGAAGAAACTGAAGGTCACGGACATTCACTAATTTCCCAAGTTCAAAATTTTAACCAGGACTTGAATAGAGAAATCTAATCCCAAGGATATTTTCTTACCCTCATGCTAGAGTGCTTCCAGTGATAGTCATCTCTTAGACGAATATAAAACTATTTTGTGAATTCAAGATTTTTCCATAATAGATTACTTGTGTTATTATGGAATGGATAAAAAATAATAATCATGATAAATGATAAGGTCAATATATAGCAAATTGAAAAAAGTATAAAAGCATTATATACTTATTTTCCTGTTTCATTAGTAACCTCAAAGTATCTCACAGTTATCACAATTTTTAAATAAAGATAGAAAGAAAGAAGAAAAGAAGAAAGGAAGGAAGAAGGGAGGGAAGGAGGGAAGGAAGGAAGGAAGGAAGGGAAGGGAAGGGATGAACCTGTGAAACATTCAACTAATTAATGATCGTCTCATCTTCTGAAAGTATTTTTTACGGAAAATTTTTTAACAAAATATGGTCCACAAAATAATTCATTTGTGCTATCTTTTAAATGATGAACCACAAAGACAAATGTAATCACAAGTTTGAAATATATAGCCATCATGATTTTTTAAAAGTATCCTAACATAACTTTAACATATTCACAAATGAAAACTAAACAACTTGTTCCCTTCATTAACATAAGGAAGATAATTATCTATTAAATTTTCTACATCCAAGAAGCTGTGATTTGAAATCAAGGCAGAGAGGCATGCGGTAATTCCAAACTTAGAAGAAGAGCACAGAATGGCAAAGCCTTCATAAATGTCCATCAATTTTGGCCACTTATACAGATATCTGAGTAGAAGAGGAATTCCCTTTAGGTAGTGATCCAGTGAAGGCTGACACATTTTTATGTAGAAAATTACATTTTACTTAGTTTTAAAGTAATTTGGCTCCATATGTCAAACAGATCAGCTTTCTAAAGTTTATATTGCTTGCGACAAAAATTTTTTAAATGATTCTATCAACTCTTTCCTCACATCACAGCTTCGTAAAAGCACACAGGATTGTCAGACTGATTTACCTTCACAAAAGTATAATTCTCAAACACTTGTGAACCAGATTACATTTTTCAAAAGAGGGATATTTAAAGAAGAAAATTAATTTATGGCTACTTTTAAAGTAAATTTTTTAACTTGTATCTTAAAGAGTTACATTGGATATAATAAATTTCTAATAATGTATTTAATAAATGGCTCCTCCTGAAATATACCAATAAAATAATCCTTAGTTATTACTATTTCGATATGAAATTATAGAACATTACAACTTAAGGGTACTTTACTTGCTTGGAGCAGAAGCAAAAGCAGTTGTTTTTAAGAATTTAGAAACATATTGAGCATTCATTCTTAAAATTTAATCACCACTTAGATAGAGCTATATGCCATTACTTTTAAAAAGCATCTCTATACACAATATATTGCTTATAATTAATTCAATGAACTATCAAGGCTATAAAGATTAAATAAGAAGAAAAAAATATCATTAAAAACCTCAGCTATGGTCTAAAAGTTAACTAAGCAAAGTGATCTAGAGAACAATCCTAATTAAAATGCCTGATATAAACAAAGCTTAGACCAAAAGCACTAAAAACAATTGAATACTTATTTTATTAATCTAATGAATCATGTATCATATCATTACAACTTTGTATATATCATTAATTTCATTCCTTTCACTTAAGCCTTTTATTGGGATTACTTCAGTTATTAGTTGGTCTAATGTATTGGTTACCTCTAAATCTCGCTCTACAATCTCTTCTTATCTTGTTGCATAAACCCTTGCGTGTTATTCAAATTGCTTCATTTATTATGATAGCTTCCCCATGTAAATTGTGCTGACTGCTCGCCCTTGCACAGTCCTCATTAGACTAATGAAAACCTTCAAACGAAAAAACTAAACAACCTGCCAAATAAAGGTCTGAGGTTATTATGAAAATTACAACTCTGGGAGCTGGAAGAAGCTCTGTTCATTAATTCATGCTCAGCAAATTGCTAACTAATTTAGTTGCACTCCTCTGCATTAATGGATTATTTTATAAAAATGTTTTCCACAGCCCAAGACCTTTGGTGCATGCTTTTGAGAGGCTTGAATTCTAATCAACCTTAACAGTAAATTAGGAATGTAATATCTAAATAATAATTGGGATGGCATATGGAGGAAAATAGTGTTTAAAATCCCATGAAAGGTGCTTTTGGTTTTCAGCTTCATCTGTCAATTTCACAGTAGTTAAAACAATTGTACTTGTTTAATATTCTGAAACTGTAGCATAAGATACTAGCAACAATGGTAATGTAAAATTTTAAAGAAAATCTAAAATACAGCTTCTACTGGAACAAAACTGATTATTATACACAGAAGTTATCACATACATCTCTAGGAATAATTTGTCAAAAGGACAAGATTAAGTGGTAGTAAGCAAGGAAAAGTCAAAGAAAAACACTACCCAGTTTTCTACAGCAGGTGGGCAATATCTCCTTTAAAATATCTTCAAAATATCATCAGGTTACTATGCATTTAAACATAATAACCACTAGTTCCATATTAACTTTTGATCTATTCCATATAAACTTCAAATTAGTTCTAGTGTGTTTAGGATTTACCTAAGCTTGGCTATTATTTACAAGCCCTGCAAACAAGACTGACTGAATGTGTTAAATCATCCTATCAATTTGATGGAAGAATTCAAACTGCTCCAAGCACAAGAAACAACAGGGGTGTTACTCTGCTTCTTAACCTATAATACAGCATTCAAAGCAAGATCGCTCCATCATCTACTAAGAGAAGTTAAAGCATTTGTGTGTATGCAGGGGTATATGTATGCACATGTGAGGTTATAAAAAATTTTAATAAAAGAAGACTGTGAGTGTTTGGCAAAATTGAAAATATTTTTTTAAGTGGCAACCCTTTCCTTTTTAAAAAATTTAGATACTTGGAAGATATTTTGAACAAACAAGACATTTAGTGATGATTAGCCATAAGATAAACAACTTTGTTGGTAGAAAAGTCATTATTATGCCAAATAATTGTAGGTCCATGTGGCAGTTTATATCTCAGGTTAGAAAACTTCAAAAATATTAGGTCAAAATATATGCGATTTCAGATATTCTATTCTTTTATTCCATAAAAACATCATCATACAGAGTAATATGATATCTGTGGAAACTCAGAATTTGAATTTTGTTATTCTTTTATATTAAAAAATAAGAAAGCTCTTAGAATCACTGAACTTTTAACAGTCGTTTTTGTACATTTCTAAATAAGTCTAACCAAGGAAGGAAAACAAGTGTTTTATAGTTCTTTGAGAAAAAAACATAGCTGTCCATTTACAAAATTAAAATGTGCAAAATAAAAACAGCTTCAGCTCCACTAAACAATGTCGGATTGTTAATCACTATTCTCAAAATTAACTTTCAGGCCCTGTGTGGTGGCTCACGCCTGTAATCTCAGCACTTTGGGATGCTGAGCTGGGTGGATTGCCTGAGCCCAGGAGTTCGAGACCAGCCTAGCCTACATACATGGTGAAACCTCATCTCTACTAAAAATGCAAAAAGTAGCTGGTGTGGTGGCATGTGCTTGAAGTCCCAGCTATTCGGGAGGCTGAGGCCCAAGGATCACTTGAACCCGAGAGGTGGAGGTTGAGGTGAACCATGATTGTGCCACTGCACTCCAGCCTGGGCGACAGAGCAAGACCCTATCACCAAAAAGAAAAAAGAAAAAACAAAGAAAGAAAAAGAAAAAGTTTCAATTTGGGGTAAATTCTCACTCAAATAGACATAGTAGAATATACACATAACCTTCCTCTGTAGATCACTTCCATACTAGACTATACAAACTATCAACTGGAAACTAGCAAAACTGAAAGAAATCCATGGGTTAAGCAATATGCTAGTAAATTGCAGGAAAAAAAAAAAAAACTAGAGATAACCAATTCATTAAGCCAAATAATAAGTTAACCAATCACATCTTAGATGAAAGCAATAAAATAAGGGAATTTATGATGATTGATAAATAAATCATTAAATGAAGCAAATTTCAATGTGAAACTAATAAGTGAGTCTACTAGTAATTTGTTCTCTACCTCACGTTTAATGCTTTAAAAATATTATCTATTTGCACAACTATATAAAAACAATCTCTTAAGCAGTGAGGAAGTGAGTCATTCCACACCTACCATATTAAGAAAATAAAGCAGATTAAGTGGAATAATAGCTTTTTTTAATGAGGAAAAGGCATTTCATCTGATCACAAGTAAAACTACTATAATGTATAAATTTATAGCATTTATAAGACTGCTCTTGTCTCTTTGACATATAGTGCATGAAAATTATCAGTAGATATTAACATGATTCAGTTTTCTAAGTATACAAAAAAGTTAGTAAAATCTAAACATAGAAAAGATGTACTGGAGATATAATTGAGAAACCACTGAGGTTGTCGACACTAATAAATGACTATTTTTAAATATAATATAAACATAAAATATAATATATATAATATATACATATAAAATATAATATATAATATATAGATATAAAATATAATATATATTATATAATATAAATACAATATATAATATATAATATATAATATAATATATAATATATATTATATAAATATAAAATATAATATATTATATATTATATAAATATAAAATATATGTATTATATATTATATAAATATAAAATATAATATATAATATATAACATAATATAAATATATATATTATATATAATACAATATAAAATATAATATATATTATATATAATATAAATATAATATGTAATATAAAATAAATATAATATTCATATTGGTTATATGATACATTCCTGGGAAATGTAACCCTTATGTAAAACTGTAGTAATTTACTTTACAAGTGGCATGTGTGAGTAGTTCAAAGACAGAATTCCTACCCATCAGAGGGAATCTCGTTTGATTTCTAACCCACTCTCTTGTAGCCTGTTCACATCTAATACCCACTATCACCTGTGATTTACACAGCCACACATATTTGTTTCTCCTCAATATATTTATTGAATGAATTCAAGATTCATTGAAATTGTATTAAATAAATAAAGATTATTTTTAATACAATCATTGACATAAAATAACTGATTAATGTAGTTAATTTGGCAATTTTTTCCTCCAAAACTGTGCACATTACATTCTAGCTATATGTAATCAAAGTGCTGTCTACAATATTATAATTTCAAATTTCCTATTTGGGGTCAAATGTAAATCATGATAACTGTGGTATTATGAATTGTAAATAGATAATATTCTAATTCAGAGGTTTAAAGCATGTATATTTTCCAATTTATATAATCAAACCGCTTGCTCATTAGCTAAATTGATATTAGTAATGGTTTCTATTGGATATTTATATGCGTCAAGCACTCCAGACATATATTATCTCACTTAACTCCTAAAAGAAATTTATCATACCCACTAATGCCAGACCCTGTGCTAAGTATACAAAGAAGATGAGAAGACATAGCTCCTGCCCCGAAGAAGTTTGGGCTGAACACTAGTGGATAGGAAGGCACACATATCCCATGTAAGGAAAGAAACAGAAGTCATGTAGGAAAGGACAGAGGATGTTTGAGAAACTTGAAAGTTCAGTGTGATGTGATGGTCATCAAGGCGCATGGGTAAAAAGTAAATAAATATTATAGTCTATATTTTATACCAATTGCCCATCATTTACAGGGCTGTTATGAATATCTTACAGTAAGTATTTTGTTCAATTGTCATTGAAATATTATTACAAGCTCTGCTCCTAGCAATAATTCATAAAATAACAAAACCGGTTTCTTAAGCAAGCTGAGCTATGGCTTTGCATATGAAAACTGCTATCTACTTAAGAAAGAGCTCTGGGATCCAAAGAAAGTTGTTGTTGTCCAGTTGTTATAATCACAGAACTAAAAGTGATGGCACTAAGTTTAACACTTATTTTCGAGGCATGGAAACTGAGGAGGAAAATTACATAGGTAGGTAATAGAATATTTTATAGGAGACTTTGAGATGTGCCAACAAAAAATATATTTAGATGGTATAAGTGAAGGAGAAGTTGCGTGTTAGAGAATTTTACAAGTGAAAATACTTATGGCCCTATAATATGTGTTAACATTATCAAAATATAGAAAATTTTAAAGAAAAAAGGCTTTTAGTCTATGCAATTCTATATAGACACAGGAGATACTAACAGGCTCCCACATAGTTGTTGTATGTAATATTTAGTATTGATTAATTTGAATAAGATCTATTTAGAATTTAAAAGAAAAAAGCCATTTGTTTACTTATAATTTAATTTTTTATTGCTACATAATAGATGTATATATTTTGGGGGTACGTGCGATAGTTTAAGACATTTACATAATTTTTAAAGAACAAATCAGTAGAATTGGGATATCCATCACCCTAGATATTTGTCTTTTCTTTATGCTAGAAATATTTGAAATTATCCTCTTCTAGGTATTTTGAAATATACAACAGATTGCTGTAAACTATAGTCACCCCATTGATTTATTGAACATTAGGTCTTATTTCATCTATCTAACTGTGTATTTGGACCCATTAATCCTCTCTCCTCCCCACTGTTCTAAACAGCCTCTGGAAACCAGCAATCTAACTACCTTCATGAGATCCACTTTTGTAGTTCCCATATATGTGAGAACATGTACTAATTGTCTTTCTGTGCTTGGCTTATCTCACGTAACACAATGACCTGTAGTTCCATTCATGTTGCTGCATTTTTGAAGACTCAACCTTGATTTAAGTTAGGATTTTTAAACAATGAGAACTGCACAAATAAAAATATATTTCAAAAATTGTTTCCATAAACTTGAAAAAAGTGATACATAATGATTTTCTTTCAAAAGGGCTTTGTATGAAAATGGTCCATAAGGTTGGATGCTAAGACTAAAATATACAGAAGAGACAAAAAGCCAAATATGTCCAGTTTGCTAACTACTTTATTGCCTTTAGTGCTCTGTCCTTTGCTTTAGATTACCAACATGAAAGTTTTTATACAAAGATGTTGAACATTGGAAATCTTGAGCACGCCCCACCAAGCAGAATATGACACAAAAGAAGTGCTTTATGGCCTGAAGCAAATCCCTTGGATTTCCTGCCTCCCTCAGATTAGTCCTGCTTCTAAAATGTTGGTGTCCTGAAGTTGTTCACCAGTGAAAGAAAGTTTTCTTATTTCTTATGAAAACAAATGAAGAGAAAAGCCTTATCTGTAGGAGAAATTATATATTAAGAAAAAAATCTGTATAATTTTAACGAGGAAAGGGAGAGACAGAGAAAGAGAGCGATTGATTTGCATTTCATTTGTTTTCATTCACATATCTAGCTTTCAGTAAATATTTACTCATTGATTACATCACATTGGACTACTTAATCCAAGACCAAAATACAATAACACAAATTAGGTATGCAACAGTTAGTCACAATTATAAATGCTTTAGTTTTCTATAATTGGAAGAAGTTAATATTATAGGCTTATCTCCATCATATATATAATTTTTGATCAATCAAAAATTAGGTAAATTGTATAATAACAAAAATGTACATATTGAGTTACAGGCAAGGTAAGAAGTGTGCTCCAAAACTTGTTGAAAGTAGCAGCAATTTAAGAAAAAACAAAACAAATTATGCATGAGAGAGCAACACTGTAAACTAGTATCAATGGACAAATGTGTGGAGGATAAACGCAGAGCTCTAGCATCAAGAAACAGTGAGCCTATTTATATATCACAAATGTCAATTATTACAGCCTATTCCACTATATTTAGAATGAGGGAAAAGATCAGCAATGTTTTAAAACACAGAAAGCTCTTGAGAACTCCGGATGTTTGGAAAAGCTGAAAGACAGTTTTCATGCATATATATATATATGGATGTGAACCGACATATAGATTCAAGCCTAAAACATTTTGTTTTATATATATATATATATAGAGAGAGAGAGAGAGAGAGAGAAGAGAGAGAGGAGAGAGAGAGAGAGAAAAATAATAGACCAGGTGTGGTAGCTCATGCCCTGTAATCCCAGCACTTTGGGAGGCCGAGGCAGGTGGATCACCTGAGATCAGGAGTTCGAGACCAGCCTGGCCAACATCGTGAAACCCTGTCTCTAGTAAAAATACAAAAATTAGCCAGGCGTGGTGGTGGGTGCTGTAATCCCATGTATATATCATATATATATATATCCCATATATATATCCCATATATATATGTCCCATATATATATATAATCCCATATATATATATATATATGGATGTGAACCAACATATAGATTCAAGCCTAAAACTTTTGTTTTATATATATATAACATTTTGTTTTTGTATTTTATATTTTTATATTTTTGTATTTTATATTGTTATATATATATAACATTTGTTTCTGTATTTTATATATATATTGTGTATATATATAGTATATATATGCATATATATATTGTATATATATAGTGTATATATATGCATATATATATATATATATGCCTTAATTGTACTCTCCCTAAGCTCAAAACATTATGTGAGCATTCTTTATTTTTAAAATGGAATGAATTTACTCAATAGTTAAAACCACTGGTCCTTTAACTAATGGTGACTTAATTTTTTGGGCTAAAAGAATGGAGCCCGTAGCTATTTAATATTAAGAAGAACATAAAATGTTTAAGTTACTTATGCTTAAGACTTCAGACCACAGTGATTCTCAGAATACAAATAAATTTTGGCATCTATTTTTGGAATCAGTGTTTTCTAAAGAATTAATTGTCCTTTGAATAATTTAGTTGGCAGGCAGCAAATTACATATAGGTTCAAGCCTAAAATGTAAAGAACATACAATTAATTTCTCCACAAATATCTATCTCTAAATGAAGTTATCTGTTTGATATAGATATGAGTTGTAGGAAAGTTACAGGGATATTATGAGGCCCATGATAAATGCTGTCATGAAAGAAAACAATTTTTAATTTAGTAGTTTCTATCAATCTAGAAAGCCTATGAATATTTACTATTAATTCACTATATTAAAAACTAGATAAAAGAAGGTACACACAAGAGAAAAGCATCACATAACAAAACACTGACTAGAATAGTATCAAAATCTATTAAAATTTTGAGATTACATATACACATTTGAAATCAATGATACTTTCACATTTCTAAGGAGAATCTTAAAAATTTATTTGTCACTATAAAATATATGTCAAAATATTGGGAAACTGTTGGGCTATGGTCAAGGACTTTGTCCTTACAGCAAAACAATTTAGAAAACCTTGATGTAAGTACTATTAGTGATGTAGCAAGTTTTTATGTATATTCGTGGTCAGAATGTTCTAATGTGTTTCATATAAATGTGCTTTATGAAGGCCAGAAAATTCCACCTTTGGCCTTGCTATTAATCCTCAAAGCATGTGATTTCCACAGTTGTTTCAACTCTTGTCTGTCTCTTAGAAACTTCTAGTAATTCAGCCCAGATCAGTATGCACTCAAAGACTGCCTAGTCTGCTTAAAGCAAATGTAGTACATTCTAGTAGTGGAAGGATAGCAATGAAGAAATAACTTCCAAATAACAAAGCAAATACTTTAAAACATGCCTAGATCATCAACCTAGTATATTATTTCAAAAAATGCTCTATGGTGGCAAAATTATAATAATAATAAATAAATAGAGAGATTGAAATCTTGACATATGAAAAAGGAATAGTTATGAAAAATATAGGTCAATTCAAAGGATAACATTGCACAAAGCTCTCCACCAAAAATTCTAGTGAGATTTGTTATTCCAATTCTAGTACTGGTTATTCCTGTTGTATTTTTCTCTTCACTACCACCTCTGGACTTGTATATTTCTCTTAGCCCTTCTCCACCATGGTGCTGCAAGAGAATTTAGCTCTAATATCCTGTCATTCATTGTATAACATAAATTAACTTCGTTCTTATGCATCCCAAGTTAAACTTGGTAAATAGTATGTAAGGGAAAATTGAGAAAAGAGTGACTCAAATAATTTTCTGTAGGGCTTTATTCTTTAGCTCAACCCTAGTGGAGAATGATTATGACACCCATACATTTAATTATTATATTTAAATATCATTACTTAAAACTTGAGTCTTCGATGAAACTTTATGTTTTACCACTATACTAATTTTTCTTTTCTTTTCTTTTTTGACATGGACTTTCACTCTGTCACCCAGGCTGCAGTGCAGTGGCGTGATCTCGGCTCACTGCAACCTCCGCCTCCAGGGTTCAAGCAATTCTTCTGCCTCAGCCTCCCAAGTAGCTGGGACTACAGGCGCGCACCATCACGCCCATCTAATTTTTGTATTTTTAGTAGAGACGGAGTTTCACCATATTGGTCAGGCTGGTCTCGACTCCTGACCTCGTGATCTGCCCGCCTCAAGCTCCCAAAGTGCTGGGATTACAGGTGTGAGCCAGTACACCCAGCTCCACTATACTAATTTTTACAATATTGCTATGCATGGGTTTTTGATTAAATATCAAAAGTATAGGTCAAAATAAATATGATGGATAATATATATGACATTCTGCTTTATTGTGAATGAAGAGGTTGTGAAAAAAATGTAAGTTAAAAATTTAGAGACCATCTGACCTAGTCGTGCACTGCGTTAGAATGCTTAATATATATAACACTTGATATCAAGTTTCACAATAAATAAAAATTTTATTAATGTCTCTATTTCTCAATTATGCCTAGATGTTAACATGTTAGTACCTAGATTATTGTTTTCTCACTGACATTCCATAGCTAAAATAATCTAATTTGTAGAAATATACTCCTTCTCCCTAAGGGATTTAGCAGAGCTATTTTTATGCTGAAAGGGAAATGTTTTATGTAAGCATTTTTACTTTTTTGTGAGTAGTCTTTTTGGTGGGAAGAAGGTACCCCTCCTTAACTTAATCTCCCTCCACGCATTTATTCCTGTTCAATTATTTAAATACCCAATTTTGTTTCCTTTCCTTGTTGACAGCTGATTAATTGTGCTCCTTTTATGTTTTCCAGAGAAATAACCCTTATTCACAACACTGATTATTTAATGGCTTCGTCAAAAAAAGATAAGCAAATTATCCTATCTATATTTATAAAGTTTGAAAATATTAAGTTAAAAAATAGGTGGGAAGATTCTTATATCCACAATTTAACACTTACAATTTGAAAATATGTATTTGCATCTCCAAGAATAAATTTCTAATATGCTGACTAAAATATTTTAATTTTTTCATGGAATTATCAAATAGGGTATGAAAATACACATTTTTGCCTGTGAAAAATGTGTTTGGTTGACATTAACAAAATATAAGAAACTTTTTTAGCTATGTAGAACCTCAGTTTTCTTGGTATATTTTGAAACAACTACTAGTATATTGACATATAAAATATATTTCTGTTTCCTTATTGGTCTGTAAACTGTTTTTTTAATTCAAAAGAAGACAGAATAATCCTTTCTATATTGTTATTGTTCTATCATGCTAAGTAAAATGAGTGACCCTGAAGGTATTGAAAAAGTCAAATAGCAGACCCTTTAGGAACTGAGAGATAACAATTGGGACATTTTTTTTTTTTAATGTACTGGTAACTAAATTGTAACTTACCTGTTGTGTAAGAGAAGTGCAGCAGGCCTTCATTCATATCTCTTTTTTGTAGACTAGGTTTAATTTGTCCTTAATATTGTGGATTTTAAAAACATTTATATGCTTTTTTTACATGATGTAGAGATAGACTTCATTGTGTGATTAAAATCTAGTTCTAAAATCTATTGAATCGGGAAAAACAAGGAATATATAATCATACATTACCTTTTTCAATATGCATCCTTTTTGACTCATGTCCCATGTCATGACCAGCCAAATCTCCCTCTTTGGGCCCAGGAAGTACATTTGGTGATAAGCCCATGAGCATCTGGTTCATGGACAACCCATTCTGATGGACCGCTATTATAGCCGAAAAGAAAACAAACAAAACAAAACACAAAAACACCATAACACACAAGGTTCCAATAAATCAGTTAAACTCTCTTGGACTCAACAGTAACTATAATATTAATACAGTGGTCTAACTTAAATTTATAATCTATCCCTAAAAACACTGTGATAACTGATAAACCTGATAATTCGTCAGAATATGCAGAAAATATTGAAAATGACATCACCTCACTTTATTTTTATTTTGCATAAAACAAGATTCTTATCTGGAAAATATAAATTTTCAAGATATAAGAATAATATAGTAGAAATTGCCATTTGGCAAACACCATTAATAATAATTGTTTCAGGGATCAAGGGATAATTCTAAAACTAGTGAGTGAATGTTTGGTAAAGAACAGAATATTTGCACAGTCTTAAGATATTTTTCTCACCAGACACTTAGTATCTACAAAGGTAAACATCAACAACAGCAAGTAATATTGCAATAGAGAAACCTGGTAGTCACCACCTTAAGAAAGTGATAAAGTTATTGCTGGTATTGTAGAAATGTGTGTCTCCTGAAATGATTCACTAAAAAGGACACACTATCACAGCTGTGTGATTCCCACCAAACATCCATAACCTAAGTCTAATCAAAAGGAGACATAAAAAAATCGAAACTGAGGGACATTCTACAAAATAAATGGCCTGTACTAAAAAAAAAAAAAAAAAAAAAAAAAAGTTACTGAAACACAAAATGGACTAAGGAACTGTTCCAGATTAAAGAATACTAAGAGAATATGACAACTAATTGCAGCGTGTGGTCATAAATTGGCTTTTGTAGCAAAAAAAAAAAAAATCTTGCTTTAAAAAATATTGGTGGGAAAAACAGTGCAATTTAAATAAAAAGTGTAGTTCAAATTTTAGTACTATAATAATGTTGTTTTCCTGATTTTGATCATTTTTCTCTTATATAAAATAATGTTCTGGTTTGTAGAAGATAAACGATGACGAATTTGAGGTAAAGTTGTATTAAATCTATGATAGAAGCACTAGGTGACATTATGCCTTTATTGAGATATCACTTTCAGAGAACTTGATTGGTTGACTGATGAGGTAAATCAGGATGACAAACACATAAGAATGATTTGTATTATATTTGAAAATTTTCTGTTAGTCTAAAATTACTTTAAAGTTATATGTTACATATATGTACATATGTATGTATGTGTGTGGATGTGGATGTATTTCCATTTCAACAATTATGGTATCCCAGGCATACAAAAATGTCTCCTTTGTTTCTATCAAAAATTTAAAAAAGAATATTACCATTAATAAAATAACATGAATGTATAAAAAAACTCATTCAAATCTTCCCCAGTCTGTCCGTCACTTTCATTTTATTCCAAATTTTTTTTCTCTAGGACAGCACCTTTCCAATGACAATATCTTATAATGAAACCAATATTTTTCATTAAATTTGAGATTCTAGTGTCAACATACCATAAAAATATACAGTAAATATTTTATTTCAAAACTGTTTTAAAATTGTGTATAAAGTTATAAAATTAAGGAAATATGTTTCAGGCAGGCAAAAGCAATTATATATATTTAGTATTATGTTGAACTATATAATTGCCAATAATTGACTGTCTTTTATTTATAATTATTTACATAGCATTCAACTTAAATTATCCACTTCAATAGCTCCCAGATCAACAATTTTCACTTTATGCATACGTTCCTTTATAACCTATAAAGTGACTTTCTAGAAAATGCTTTCCTATTATGAAAATATTCTCAACAACCAAATAACTTAAATAAACTTTGTATAATTAGATGAAGTTTATGCTATAAACATAATTTGTTTATGTTATAAACAAATAACTTAAATAAACTTTGTATAATTAGATGAAGTTTATGCTATAAACATAATTTCGTAAAATAATAGCTAAATTCTGGAAATAAGCAATATATATAGGTTTTATCAAACAAGTTATTCTCTTTTAATATAGTCATTTATCGAAAGAACAATCTGAGATTATTGTACAGACACAAAAATCACTTGTTAATTGGATGGCATTTTAACTTTATTCTTAATTTTCTTGGCCATAAGTACCAAGATTAAATATTGTGAAAATGTTAGAAGATAACATACAGCCCTACTTTCCAAATTTTAAAAATAACAATATATGGCAATAGTATGCATTATTGATTGTTACTAATTCAAATTCTCAAACTTAGCTAATTTCAAATTATTTAATCCTTTGACCACCTGAATGACTTAGAAATGTATGCTTTTTAAATTTATTATTTTGAATTTAACTCATTTCTTTTTGTGGATACCTCCATTAACACAAGGATAAAATTTAAAAGTCAGTGAATTACAAAATGGGAGAGTAGGATTTGAGGAATGATGTTGAATAATCCGTAAACAGTGTACCAAGACACTAGATATTTGAGAATTGGTTGTGTTTACTTCAGAAACCAATCTAAAAGTTTACTTATTTTCTCTGTCTCATAGCTCAAATCTTTAAATGTGGCATCAAAGAGAGGAAATTTATATCAGGACCTGTTAATGTAGTGTCATACCTCATGATATTGCAAACTGGGAAACATAATTTTGAGAGATGGCTATTGCTACAGAGTTTCAGAACATGATCCATCTGAGATCTATTTGGAATGAGGGCATGTTGATTAGAAAAGCCAGCTGAACCCTAATAAAGTTTAAAATGGTGACAAGTAGAAGTATGAGACCTACGGATTCTGTCAGAAGAGCTCTCAGTCCGAGCAGGGGAGCTGGACACGCTGCTGCTGCGATGTGATGATGGGTGACTGCCAGGCCTTCTCCCCTCCTCCAGAGAGGGGGCAGGCGAGGGGCTATCGGGAACACGCTCCTGCACCAGCAAGGGAGGGAAGGAGGGTAGAAAAGACGTTAAATACAACGGATCTTTACTTAATGAATGTTGTTTTTTCTCAATACAATAAGAAATGTAAAGAGAATAAACACTTTATTTCATCAGCATTTAACTGTACTAAAAGATATGTTTATCTTGAGCAAAGCCAAATGAAGTAGAAAAAGATGGTCTATGAAACTATGGTTCTACAGGTAAGCGTGACTGCAGTAATGGCGAATGTCAATCCACTCTGGAGAAAAAGTAAGCCTAAGAAGACACCCAAAAATATCCAAATAAGAACCCATTAGACAACAAAGATCTCGGAGAATAAAGAAGGATTAGTTATCATTTTGAAGAAATTTTTAAATATATTCCCTTATTTCCGCAAGTATCTAAAGATCATGTAATAAACACATTATCAACATGACTGACCATAATAATAATACCAGAGGAGTTTTTAACAGGTATTCCATCCTGGTACTGCTCTGGACATACTCAGTCACATTTTAAGGCATCATGGAAATGGATTATTATTTAATATTGGAATACTTTTCTTTGGTTTAAATACTTCTCAGAGTACCTACCACACCTAGCTTCAATTCAACCACACAAATGTATTAAGGGCACATTTATGAAATATATATCAATCATGTCCCAGGGAAATTTGGTACTGTGCTTCCTGATACTCTATTTTATGTCAACAGTCTTGTCTCACTCCATACCTCCCTCTCTAAGCTCTGTACATTCTCCATTAGACAAATCTGCAAGTAGATTCTATAAATGTCTCCAATTAGCTATTATAAATGGAATTACAGATTAAGAAAGAAGGTACCCATTGGTGAACATTTTCTACTTTGAGCAGCAAAATATTTATACCCTCAGTTATTAGCAGACACAGGCCTTGATGAACTGTCTTTGTAATAATTAATAAATAGTTAAAAAGTGTGGAAGAAAACTATGTAAAATATGTAGATGTATAATGTACTTATAAGTAATTAGTACATTATTCCTTATTAGGGAGAAAATATGCAATTATGAAATAGAGAAAAAACATCTAAAATGTAATTGGCCTGTAGGAGGCTAATGTTTCCAAAATGTCAATGTTAACTTAATATGGAAGACAAATAGGAGGTTCCAGGTTTTGTACTGCCAGTGAGAATGATGATCGTGCTCGTCTTTGGTCAAAGTGATTCCATTAGCACCATGATGGTTTTAAATCCTGCTGCACATCAGAATCACCAGGCATGTTCTTAAATGTGCTTATGCTTGAGTTTCACTCCCAGAGATTTTGGTTTACTGAGTATTATGGCTTAATTGTGCCCCCCAAAATGACCTGTTGTTGAAGCCCTAACCTTTGGTCCCTATCAATATGTATGTACTTGAAAACTGAGTCTTTGCAGACATAATTAGTTAAGATGAGAACATACTGGATTAAGGTGGCTTTTAATCCCATGTGATTCATGTCCTTACAAGTAGATGTGAAGATAGGAGGGAAGAATGTCATGTGACCATAGAGGAAGAGATTAAACTTATGCAGCTTCAAGCCAAGGAATGGCAAGGATTGCCAGCCGCTACCAGAAGCTATAGAAAGTGAAGGATTCTACCTAGAATCTCAAAGGGAGCATGGTCCTCGTGAACTCCTGATTTTGAACTTCTAGACTCCAGTAATGAGAGACAATAAATTTCTGTGGTTTTAAGGTACCCAGTTTCTGGTTCTTTGTTACAGTGGCCCTAGAAATCTAATACACTAGGTCTAAAATGGGACCCAGACTTCAGTATCTTTTTAAAGCTCTCCCTATGATTTTAATATGGAACCAAGATTGAGCTGTACTTTTGTCACACTCTTTTAATTTTTCAATGGTGTACATTGCCAATAAACGTCTTCAACAGATATGCTGATACTTCATTTTGAAGACCATGACAAATAAAATGAAAATAACCAGAAAAAATAGCCAAGCCCTTTTCCCAAATCCATGTCACAAAGTGGTTTCCTAACATATATTCCATGGAATTAAAAAAAAAGTGCTATAAGAAACTTCATGACAAAACAATATTGTAAAGGAAAAGGAAAAAAGAGGTCAATTAAATTTTAATCTCGAAAGTTGCAATGCGTATTACAATCTTGTCGTAATGATAACTTGTTGAACTTTAGAGTTTTTGGACAGGGCTAATATGTGCTGATAGGCTTCTGTAAAAGACAATAAACTCCCACAGAAGGCAGATGTATTGTTAGTATTATACTAAAAAGCATTAGCCCTTTACCTTAATTGATCAGCGGTTAACAATTAAGTGCTTTATTTTCTGCAAATAGCAAAATTGATATGTAGGTAAATGTAAGCAACACACAATATATTTTCCATCTCAAGTTATGTGGGGTTTCCACTTGAAATATTGCAAATATGCAAATAAGTGGGAGGGAGAGAGAGAGAGAAAGAGAAAGAAAGAAGAGATGGGAAGAGGAGAGAGAAAACAAGGGGGGACAAAGACAAACATACATCCCAGATATTAAAATTTAAAATTAACTTGTTCAGAGACGTTTATAACATGTATGCATTTGTTACATGGTAGGATACTACAGAAAGATGGCATCCAACTTTACAGTTTGCAGATTAAGATATTTTGAAATCTTTATCACAGGTAACATGGAAAATGAATATATTATCAGTTATTTTTCCAAACTAACAAAATGAAGCCTCTATGCTTCTAAAATGTCTAAGGCAAACAAACGACCAATAGTTTTAAAAAACAAACATGTATATGACTTAAAAGAGCAGAAACTTCATATCTGGATGCCAAAACTTACTTCCTGTCTTCTAATTACCCTAAACTATAAAGAAGCTTCAAATGGAAATACTCTCACATCAAATCATCGTAATCACAAATCAAAAGACAATTTTGGCTTGTGTTAGCCACTCCATAGTTGAAAAGTTTAGTTGTGTATGGTTTTGAAGTATTTGTGCACTTATCATAGAGGATGCATTTATAAGGCTATATGTAGAACTCTTTTATAATTTGTGTAAGTATATTAAGAAACAATACTGCTGCTAACTGCATCCATGTCCAGAGATATACTCTTAAAGTCTAATCTTGATTTCTTGAAATTCTAATAGAAGCATAGTTTGTCTAAGCTTTAGAGCTAATTCCTAATACATCTAACTGTTAACACTTGGATTACATAGAAATACGTGGTGTGTATTTAAGAAAATGCATTGATATATTTTTGTATAAAGAGAATTTTTTAAATTAACCATTCTATTTTATTCCAAAGGTCACTCACATCAATGCTTATCTATCAATAAATCTTAATATTTTTCTTACTAATTATGTTAATGCGTATGTTTGGCTGAACAGACATAAAGTACAATCTTGAAATAAATCAGTCTCTCTAAAATGATTTTGCAAGTCTGATTTTCCTGTCATAATAGATTTCTTAGTAGTGCTAATGGAAAGCATGAGAATATAATTTTTCTGAGATATTTAACTCATAAAATGCTTAAATATTTAATGCATAAATCTCTGGAAACAATGATTATGCCATTAAAATAATTCCTTGTTTATTTTAACATTTCCCATATATAAGTAGAAAAATGTTTTATTAGTCAATGTACTTAAATGTCAAAGTTGTCTGTGATCATCCCTTTAATTCATGAATTGTTCAGTTATTCATTTACACATCCAAAATACTCTTAAAATGACATATTATACTAAGTAAAAATAAATTAGATTGAAATCTTTATGTAAAATGCATTTTAAAAGCATAATTTAAAGCTCAGTAAATATGTATAAGTAAAATTATAGTATTTAATTTACCTTTAACTTAGTTTTTGCTTTAATTGTAGTTTTGTGTTCAAGAACAAAGGAAACAAAGACAATAGTTAATACTGTTATTTGAAGAAAATATTTTAATTTATGCAAATTTTTATGATTTAAAAGCTTAACTATTCAATTGAAACTTTCTATAAATTGAGACACAACATATTCAGTCATTTTACTTAATGTATAATTTCAATCTTTGGAACCTAATGTATTGTTCTTTGAAGAATTTCATTAGAGTAAAATCCATTGAGCAAGTAAGATTTGAATACATTGTTGCACAATAAATTAATTTATTTCATCAGCTTAATTCTTTTATCATATTTATATGCTTGCCTTTCCAGAGTATTCTATAAGATGGAGAATAATGGAGACAATAAAGAATTGCTTAGGAGAGAATCTCATAATTATTACTGAAACAAAATAGATAATGAGTTTTATTCAGACATAATAAGAAAGAAGCAGTTCAATGTCTATAAGAAAACTATGTAAAGTGGATTTATCATTTCATTTGTGTAATACCCTTTAACCTCCAACAAGGGGCTGAAGCAGGACAGAGAGAACGAATATTTAATTTAATACTTCAACACACTCCTTTATAGTCCTGCATCAACTTCACCAATCAATAAAACACAGTCTTTTGCAATGTTCCATCTTTAAAAAACTCGCCACAATAATAAATGAAAATTTAAGAGGAGTACTTTTTCACTGAAAAAAAAAAAGGTCATACTAATAAACTAATAGTAACAGGAGAACAAAAAAGGAAAAGCTGCATTTTTGCCTCTGGGTAGAACAAGAAGTATTTGGTGTGTAGGATAATTCAGAATCAAAAATAGAATTCAAAAACAACATACTCAGATTCTAAAATAAAAAGTGTAAAATTTTCAGTACTACACGCATGTGATTAAACATTTTAAAAATTGCATTATCTCAGCTACCCTCTCTCCACCTTAAAAATGTATTATATTTTATCAAATTAAAATATTTTCTTAGGGTAAGTATAATCACAACTCATTTCTCTAAAGGATTATTTCATTTAGCTTTTATTTATTTTGCTCTCCTTTTAATTCTCTTCATTTTTTGTTTTTCAATAGAGATTCCCTAACTGAACAGGATATAGAAGTGGGGAAACAATTTGTAATATTAAATGTTTGTTGTTGTTGTTTGTTTTTTTGAGTCAGAGTCTTGCTCTGTCACCCAGGCTGGAGTGCAGTGGCACAATCTCGGCTCACTGCAACCTCCACCTCCCTGGTTCAAGCAATTCTCCTGCCTCAGCCTCTGAGTAGCTGGGATTACAGGCGTCTGCCACCACATCCAATTAATTTTTTGTATTTTTAGCAGAGACGGGGTTTCACCACGTTCGTCAGGCTAGTCTAAGTGATCCACCAGCCTAGGCCTCCCAGAGTGCTGGGATTACAGCTGTGAGCCACCAAGCCCAGCCTAAATGTTATCTTCATATAACTTTTAATTTATAAAGTTGATGAAGTTGGCCAGCACTTTACATAACCAAAACTTCTCAGCTTTAAGACAACTCAGGCTCAAATACATTAGTTCAATGAGTATTTACCGAACACTTACTATGTACCAGGCAGGAACTAGGTTCTGGTTATATAAAATTAAGTAAAACTGACAAAAATTATTTTCCCCATGGGGCATATATCACACCTGGTAACTGTTGTTAGTGAAATGCAACATCATTCACACTAAGAATGGTGTTCAAATTCCTTTGCTTTGGAAAAATGTGCAAAGAAGACAAATAGCAGAATTGGAATCCTGTATTCAGAAAAATGCTTAAAAGTACTTTTAAGAGACAGTCAATGATGTTAGCATGCTTACACCTAGTTGAGGACTAGGCAGCCCAAATCAAGATTCCATAGCTGAGGAAGCCCCAAACAATATTTACATAGGTTTTTAAAAAACTTTGATTATGGAACTCAATAAATACTCAAGTTTTCTAAACATGAAACTGGCAAGGCCCCGTGAAACAACTTAATATAATCTGAAACAACTTAACTTTATTCTCCTGTTGTCTTTTTGAACTTACTCATTGGTGGTAGAGGACTATATTTTTCCCAAGTGTGTATGAAAATTCACGTAGCCTTGTAACTTTTTAGGTTGCTATTTGATAATATAAAGTTACTTTAAGCAGCAAAATAAAATCTTGACTCAGGAATTATAATTCAGCACCATCTGACAATAAATGCTGGCATCTTCATTAAAAGGTAGGACTTCTTTCTTTACTACAGCCAAGGGATATAGAGGTGAAGGAAGAACAGCAAGGAAAAAAAGGTAAGTGCTGATTCGACCAGCATTGCCTTTAACTGGCATCAATCTCTCCTGCTTGGTAAATGTTTAAAGTCGATGTTTAACTTAGTAAGGCACAAATGTATGTTCTTACAGGCCACCACCACTATGAGCCTCTCATCTGCAGTTCCCTTGATGAGTCTAATTCATCCCGATGTTCCTTTGACCCTTGAGTTTCCTGCATAGTTACATCTGGAGGCTTGGTTCAAGTTGATGTGGGGGTACAACTACTTCATAGATGGTGTTGCAAGCTTCTATAATGAGCGTAATGTCTGCTTGGTTGCCTTTTATGATGCCAGCCACCACTGATGATCATGGCCACAATTCATCACTTCATTAGGGCTTGTAATTTCCTACACACTTATTTTCTAGAAGGTTTCTATGATCACAAAGTTACCTCATGAATCATTTGATTATTCTAAGGATCAGTTTTTATGGAAAAGGCAGGAAAAATGCTTGATCCCTTCCATGTATTTATCTTTAAGCCTTTATTGTCCTTTAAAAACATCAGTTCCCCCGAAATTCCCCAAATGTGAACAATGAGTTTCTTTTTTAGTATTGTTATAAAATCATGCATTTAAACATGTGATGTATTTCAAGGCCTGGATGTTTCATTAGTGGTGGTTGTGTTGTAATACTTTCTTTTTTAGGTTAACATCTTTTTTCATATTTGATATCAATATTCAAATAAACCTAAAGAGAACATACATATTATTTTTTAAAACCAAGTAAAATTAAATAAATTTTTGTGAAAAAAATTTATGTCTAAAAGCTCTGCATACACTTGGAGATTTTTATGTTTGTACAAAGAATAAACTATTCTGTAACTAAAAACAAACATGAAGTATATGATGTCACATTGCTCTAAGATTCACTCTACTTTGTGAATAAGGTCACTCTGGTTGTAGTTTTTATAATCTTTTCACATTTTAAACTTCATGCAAGTAACATCCTGTTTCCTAATACAGTATTTTAAGAACTTGCTTTAAAGTATGAGTACAATTATAAACAGCGTTTTTCAATGTTTAATTCTTTAAATGAGAACGTCACAAACTCTCTCTCTCACACACACACACAGACACATAATAGATCAGCAAAGAAAATTAACAAATTTAAGTCATATTCCCTATTTTCAGAAAACTGTAATGTGTCGTAAGAAGAAAGATGTGTATCCAACAATGTAGGGTAACTTGAATATCATCATATTTCTCAAAAACAATTCTATGTTATCTCTGAAAAAAAATCTTAAAATGCATTTAAAAATCTGCTTTGCATACTATGCACTACAAACCCAAAAGTCCTGATTAAAATAAAGCTGTGTATAAAATTTTTATTAGGTAAAATGAGCAAAGCAAAAAAAAGAGAGACAGAGGTCTCACCATAGAATTATGACTATATTTCACAGGCTTGACAGGGATTCCCTGCAAAATTCTAGAACTTACTTTTAAACAAATGATTTTGGACACTTGGAGAGAAAACAAAATAGTAATGAGAAGAAAATAATGTCGGTATATAAAGACTTCCAAGGATTAAATAAATAGTAATTTAATCTTCATGACAACCTGATGGGGTAGTGTTGTTATTACATAAAATACAAATATATTAAATAATTTGTCTATGGTCACACTGGTTGGAGGTGATAAAGTCGAAATGCAAATCCAAGTAGTCTTCTTTCAGAATACATGCCTTAAATCACTAAAATATGCTGCGTTTCTTCTTTTCAATATTACTTCTATTTCAGCAAGAACGCTCTTTTCAAAATCTTTATAACATTGTGAATTTATTAAATAAAAACTGAGAAAAATATTGATTCATTCAGGAGAATTTGGGGTTACATAATGAATGATACCTAAGATAATCAATTAATAGAACATTTCAACCTATTAGGAATTCTCCAATGACAAAAGAAATTGATCTCTTGATTTATATTGTTTATTTTACTCAGTTGTTGAAGGTAATAAAGGAATACATCCTTTTAAAATTTGGAAATGATACAAAGGTGGCATAAATAGCTAATGTGATAGTCTGGGATGTTAATATTCCAAAGTATCTAAAGACCCTAAATCAATGGAACGAAAACTAAAAAACTTAATGTGGATAAATAAAAATTCCTAACACAAATAAAAGATGAAGAAAAACTGGCTTAACAGAATTTTATGTCAGAAAGGCATGAAATGTACTGAGTCAGACATTCAACTACCAAACAAAATCTTTGGAACTATGACTAGATTTATAGATGATTGTCCAAACTGAGGGTGATGTCTAGCGTCTCTTCATTGCACAATTCACTTCTAGAGTATAGTGTGGTAGAGGGTGACTTCAAAAAAAAAAGGCAATCAAAAAGATGAAGAATAGTCAGAACAAATTAGAATAATTGGCCTAGAAAACAGAAACACTATAGGCACTAAAACAGAAGGCTTATTGAAATGGCTAGAACCTAGAAGAATTAGTAGACATTTTTCTTCAAATAAAATATAACAAAGTTAAGGTAGAAGCTATTGAGATGCAAATTTTAATTTGATTAATGAATATACTTCTCACTCTTAAATCTGCTGAAAATAGATTAGGTATCCTACAAAAGCTTAGATATATGAAAATGAATAAGAAGGATGTGGGAATTATTTCTCCATTATGGGGGAAGCTGAATTACATAACATCTCAAGTCTAAGTTGCTTTATGTTCTATGAATGCTAAACAGAAAAAGTATATGGGCATCATTGACTCATAAGAAATTAATACAGGTGCAGTTTATAATTATTTAATATATCCCTACAGATATTTAGGGGGAGAGAGAGAGGAGAGGAAATTGTGCGTATATCCACACAACTAGGAATTTTAATTCGAATTATTATTGTCTAAAGAGTATATGTCAATTTCCTCCTCAAAATAATCTTGATTATACTCAATACAACCAGCCATAGAAAGTCTAAGTTCAAGACTTTAGCAGACTCTCTCATGAACGTCTGCATGTAAAGCAAATAACAATGCCATAGTGGGAAAGTCTTCATCTATCTAGTTTTCTTTTCCTCGGTGCATTTAATTCTTTCAACCCTAAATTATCAATTATTTTAATTTTTTTTCTACTTGGCTCTATTGTGTTTGCGAGTTTAGTTTGAGCTGCTTCAGTTTTCCATAGCCTGGGATTCATGTGGATTTGGGATAATCAGAGGTCTAACACAGGTATCGACAAACTTTTTTGGTAAAAGGCCAAATAGCAAGTATTTTAGTCCACTCTGTCTTTGTATGTGAAAATAGCCATAGACATTACATAAATTTAGATGTGGCTCTGTCCGCAGAAAAAACTTTATTTACCAACACTACATTTTGAATTTCATATAGTTCTCATGTGTCATGACATACTTTTCTTTTTATTTTTTCCCAACCACTTAAAAATGCAAAACCATTCTCAACTCACAGGCCATAAAAACCAGCAGCAGAATAGATTTCACCCAACGTTGGAGCTTGGGGATTCAGACCCTGCTTCATTTCATGTATTGGCATTGATATATTAATGAAAAAAACTTTTGGAGCTCCTTTACTTCATAGAAACAGCTAAACAAAGAATATTTTTAAAATATGTAACTCTGAAAGCTATATTTTTGCTTCTCTTTTGTCCTACAAATTCTTATTGCCATTTGCATTTAGATTGAGTTTTAATTTTAAGTTTTGTCATTACTCTTAAAAAGTGTAAACGGTATATTCCAGCATTTAGAACATCTCTCAAAGTTCTATTTTCTCTTTAAAGGCTATTTCTCCTGTTGCTTTATAATTCCGTCATATGAGCTCAATCTTCTATGATATTTAACACTTCACTTGCAACAGACTTTCACACTTATTAATAGAATCTTCCCAGGCAAACCAATGTGTAGTCCCTATTCTAGTTACCCACATGTGTCCAATACTGTTAAAGGTGACATAGGAGTCAGCTGTTTTCTTTGAGGAAAATAAAAACTTCCCCAAAACTAAACTTAATTAACATCTATTAAGCGAGTTTACTAAACTCTTCTTGTTCTATACAGTCAACCAATATATACATTTAGACAGGTTGATTTGTTAACTTGTTCTCTCTATACTTAGAACTTCTTGGAGGACCTATTCCTCACCCTTATTCTCCGAGGACACTCACTTGATTTTTTATCTGGTTATCTGGATGTCTTTAAGCATCTAAAACTGTTAGAATTGTCTCATGCCTTTCTTAAAATGTGTTTACTTTCAATAATCCTTACCTGTCAGTATCAAATTTGAAGCTATACGAATGGCCTGTCTCACAAAATAAGGTCACCGTGATAAAAAATGGGCCTTTCAGCCCTTCCACAACAGCCAATTGAACTTCACTTTGATGTTGGCAATAAAAACTATCAGATTTTACTTTCTGTAATCATTCTCAATTAGAGCCTTTGTTCCCTATTTGGCTGCTACTATTACCATTTAATCAACACTTTCAAAATCCACAATTCCCTTTAATCTGCATGTAACCAAGTTTCTGAAAATATTTGCAACAAGAGAAGAAGTGAGATATCTCTATGACTTAGTAGGTGTTGGCACATATCTTAAAACATAAAGCGACCTCACTTTCTTCTCTTTTTGTGTATTTTCTTCCTTTCTCCATATATCCCCCTCCTTTCCATTCCTAAACTTAATCTAGGAAAACACGGGAATGTTTCTGACTTCCCAATCATTGAGTCCAGAATTATTTTCTATAGACTTCTTCCAGAGGAAACTCAACTTCTTCCTCCTACTTATCTAAACTCTGACAACCAAGGATGTATTAAAAGGAGATCCCCTAAGTATTCTAATTAACAAGTAGCACAACTATTTTTTAAAATATGTGTATATTGCAAAATAAAATAAATCAAGCATCCTGATATAAATAAATGCTTTTTGATGCAGGAATATGTAAGCCATCCCTCATGCAAATATTAGCTACAGGTCATAACTTAGACACCCATTATGACTTTAAACTGCTAAAATCTGCTCTTCTATGATATGTTTGCCTTATTTATTAATGTAAATCTTACCTAAATGAGAGATTTTAGTTACCAGTTTTGAAAGTAAAAGTTACATAATTAATATTATGAGATGATTCTTTATAGTAATCACGACCAGATTTTTTTAATGAGAATAATCACATCGTATACATTAATACTTAGTACCTTGTAACATTTGCTTAAAGTAGCCATTGACTACAATGACGGGAAGACTTAAATGGGTTTTTCCCTCCGCCAAACTCCTCTTCTAGATAACTTTAATGAGTGAGGCAATCAGAGTGCTTAATTCTCAATAATACCTGTTACCTAACATCATCATAAATTAAACAATACGGTGATATATTGCTTATTGAATAATCTGGTAACAGTATCCCTCTTAGAGAAGAGTTTTCAAAGGTCTTTTTATCAGTTCCTTGGCTGATAACAATGTGGCACTCACTGGCGCTCTCTGAAGTGGCGATCTTTGAGTAGTTGATCCGCGTCTTGTGAGACTTTTGGTTATTTTTTCCTCTGGTATTGATACTACGTAAAATGACCAAAGCATCTGGGACACATCTTTGTTTCTAGAGCCATTAATATAAGAAAAATTCCTATTTGCATATTATTCAACATTGTATGTAAGTAGTAACAGGGCCCTTTTTTTTTTTTTTTTTTTTTTTAAGACGGAGTCTCACTCTGTCGCCGAGGCTGGAGTGCAGTGGCGCGATCTGGTCTCACTGCAAACTCCGCCTCCCGGGTTCACGCCATTCTCCTGCCTCAGCCTCCCAAGCAGCTGGGACTACAGGCGCCCGCCACCACACCCAGCGAATTTTTTGTATTTGTAGTAGATACGGGGTTTCACCATGTTAGCCAGGATGGTCTCGATCTCCTGACCTTGTGATCTGAACAGGGCTGTTTATACAAGATGTGCTCCAGAGGCTACCCTAAATTTAAGTGTATTGTATTCAGAAAAATGGGATAATTGTAATGTCAAATAATGATCATGCAGCATAAAATATCTTGTACTTAGTTTAAAAATTAATAATCTATTCTTAATTTTTTGATATTTCTTACTCCTTAGCCAATCAGACAATGCAGTTAAAATATTTTGATTTAAGTACACATTTTAAAATAATATGAAAGTAAAAGATATTTACCTATATAACACGTACGATGCACACACATACACACACAGATACACAGGGATAGAGGAGACAGAGTTGTGTATATATGCACATATGAAGTTTATATAACAATAATGTTACCTTTAATTTAGTGTATTTTTGAATTTATGGAAACTTCCAATTTTATTACTTCATTTAGTTTTTACAACATAATCCACACTGGATTATGCCTTTATTAGATATTTACTAGAATCAGGAAGATTGAATTACACATCTAAGGTGACAGAGCTAGAAAGTGGCAAAATTTATCCCTTCTGGCCTTCTGATTCTCCACACATAAATGCTCATAACACCACACACACATACACACAACTACCTATGTAAGAACACACACAATTTGAACTATAACATTTAATGTCCTATGTTTTTCTCTATCTTAATAGATATATGGAGAATTTAAAGCAACCCTAGCCTGCCTAAGTAATGTGCCCCTGGAGCCATTTGCTACAAGTGATTTTTTTTTAATATTTCTATTTACTATCACTTAGCTTTTTAGAGTTCAGACGTACTTATGGAATAAGAAAAATGGATTAAGGGATGGTGGCTTAAGATGAACATACCAAAATAATTGTATAAAAAAAGAATTACCTTAATAACTGATGTCTCAACTCTGGATGGGGGACTCTGAACTTGTGCTGCTGCTGCCATATTTGCAATGGTGCTGAGGTGGTTCATCTGGCTCATTGCCATGGTGACAGATGCTGGAGGTAGGCTGACAGGAATTAGAGGGTGGGGCATCATCATAAAAGGAAGTTCCAGTCCTATAAAAAATGCACATATATCATCATTGCTCTGGAGGACATAAATCATTAAAAATTGAAACAGTCAAAAGTTTTCTAATAACGGCAGTCAAAGAAAAAATATTTTTCCTCTTCGTATGCAAAAATTTCACTCACTACTCAGGGAAACCAGGCTTACAGCTATCTGGTTTGGTGCCATGGTTTATCATTTCCTAACTTATCCTGTGTTTAATACAAATGGTCAATTCTTTGCTATATTATTCCTATAATCAGTCTGAATCTTGCTTAAAATACTAGGGTTTTCTTTAACTTATCCCAATTAGCTATGTAGATATAGTATATCTCTTTATTATGTCCTATTTTGCCAACTGATATATACAATTTTAAAAAACTACGATTTTTAATACTAAAGAATGCCATCGTACCATTTGGCAGAAGGTGGCTCTGCTGAAGATGGTTGAGAGGATGACTAAGTGGAAGGCTATGTGCTCCAGGCATGCGGGGGTGGGTTACAGAGGCCTGAGGTCCCTGGGATGGGGAAGTGGACAGTGTTTCCTTATCCCAGGAACCATCACTGCTGCCTGTGGGGAATGAATATAAATTACTTGGATATAATATTATTCCAAATCTTCCAATGACTAACTTAAAATGAGGTTTTGAAAAAATATATAACATTTGGAGTTGGAAAACTGATTTCTAGGGAAATAAGCCGAGGTAAATAAATTTCCCCTAAGCTGCACATTCTTTTTGATTTTCTATTTCTTATATAGGATCTCAAAATTTAAAAAAATATATATTTCTGCAACATTTAACCTAATGGTGGAGTCTAATACTGTTTGGCTATCCAGCTTAATATGAAATGGTTTCTATTATATTAACCAGATAATTAATTACTCCTTGGAACTGAAACACACTAACATTTATAGAATGCAAAGTTATCCTTGTAGTAAATGACATCCTAGCCATCAGATAAAGTGCCTAACTTCATTACACAGCAAATCCAAAAAATGGAGCCATTAAACATCCAGCTTGGTTAGACATTGTACAGAGAACACAAAAGATCACTTTATAGAATATAATGCCAAAGCAAAAATTAAATATGCATGCATGTGTGTGTGAATAAATACATCACTTGTTTTCAAATAAAGAGAAACATACATTATGTCTCCATGTCAGTGCCACTCAACTGAGGGCTTGCATTTCAATATTGGTGGCAATGCCTTAGATTTAAAAAGATCATGAAATACCTTATTAGAATACTCCTTGGAAGGTGTTTATAAATCATTTCAATTTAGATGTGCTCCCAAATTAAATTAACATTAATTTATTCCTTAACTGAATCTGTTGAAAATACAAACTATCCACTTAGAGGAAATTTCTGTAATATCCCTATCAGCTCATGACTTTTTTATTTCTTAAAAAAGGAAACCATATTTTCATATAATATGCATAGAAACAGCAAAGTTGGTAAAACTCCAATTTAATGCTTTAGCTCCGCTAAAAGCCTCATTGTAAAATCTCTACGACATAGTTTTTAATGAAGAATACTTAGTTACTGCCATGATTTTTTTCCATTTACTTCATGAAGACAGTTAAGGTTCAATATAAATTCAAACTCATTAGCTCAATACTGTCTGGATCTTAGAGTAAATTGTTCAGAAGTGGGTAATGAAAACTCAATTCAAATTCTTCAGCAATCAAACAAAGCAATTTTATTAAACAATGAAAAGAATCAATTAAAATGGATATCTTTATTATCTTTATTATTTTACAAGAAACCATGACAGCTTTTGGTTTAAAAAAAAGTTTATAGCTTCATACAGAAATGACTCACATAAAAGAAATTTCTCCAGCTTGCTCCTACACTGTGATATAAAAGTTCTTTTCATATTCACAAATTTATACCCCTTATTTCTGTTCTCATAACTTTTTTGACACTTATCCCTAGGTACTAGTCAAACATGCAAGAACTATAAATAGATGAATTTTTCAAATGTATGATATCAAGAGATTATTATTATAACACATTTTAAACATCTACTCTTTACATTGCCTTTATCAAAGTACATGCAATTTTTTTATTATAGGCTTAATTCACAAAATCTGTGGGATTTGATTTGGTCAAATGTTATGATTCAGCATTGATTAAAACTGACTATTGGGATATAGAAATCACGCTTTGGAATAAATATTATTTTAATATAGAAATTGCACTGGAAATTTAGAAATAATAAGTAATTTTCTCTATATTTTATACTTCATTTAAAATCTTCAACAAATGTAATGATTACATTTTCATAGTAGATTGCATATTTGATGATAATTAACTAAAATATGGAGTGGAAAAATATACATTCATTATTTTGGATTCAGTTTGAGCTCCATTTACAGCTATAATCTACTTTTGTTTTTCTATTCACTTAAACTAATTTCCTTTTTTATTGAAGTCCTTATTGCCAGGATAAATAAATAAATGGGAAACAGTTATTTCTGCAAATATATTTAAATTTCACTCATATCAGTAGAGATGCACAATAACTCTATTTTTCACATTCTTAAGGTGTAAAATATTATCTTAAAATTCTGATTAAATCACTCTGAAAACAGACTACAGATAAAACACTACCCATTTTCACATCTGTTTTTGCGTCACAGATATCAGTCCCTTGTGCACAGGTAAATATCAAGCATTCATATGTGAATTTTCCCTAGTAAGTTTCTAATACTATATTAGATTTTCTCACTACATAGAATGCTTCTAGCCATCTCCGCCAATCATCATTTGTTAAATACTCATGATGTTAGCTCATTTGGGTAATAAATAGAGCAAACAATTAAGAAACTAAGTCTGATGAAAAATATACAATATATAACCAAGTCAGTTATATATTGACTTGGTTAATATATAAGTGATTTTTGCATTATTTATAACATCCTTTTCCTCTATTAGCATGAATAAATAAGAATTGAAAATAGGCCACCTCAGAACAAGACATGCCCATAGTTATGAAGTGCATATTTTCACAATTTTATTTTAAGCCAATATATAGCACGATATAAACCAGTATATATACACTATGCTTACACACAAACATATATACACACATAAATACCTTTAAAATTCATATTTACTATTAAGACTGCAAGAAACAGCAGCAGATTCAATATATAAGAAATTTCTAACATTTGGCAGGGGAAGATAGAAACAGAAAAAACTGACTTACTGCTATTAAGAATATACTAATAACTACATATTTAAATATATGGAATTTATATATAAAGAGTGACTGTGTGTGTTTAGATTTTCTTTTGTGTAAAAGATGGGACAAGCAAGGTTATTTCAAGATTTAGTGTAACTGAAATTCAAATATGTAAGGACTAGGTGTGGAAGGTCCTCTCTCCGCTTAGTCCCTCCCCATTCCAACATTAAAACAAAGCTTCTGAAAAATAAGTTTGATGTAATATCTTAGTCTTCATGGGCTCAGACTATTTTCCTTGGCTTACCCTCACTTGATATTTTTATTGCATTTTATGATACATCTTTTAAGATGGACCAGGTTTTAAATGCAGAAATATATCCCTAAATTGTGAAAGCCATCCCTACTCTAAAGGTACCAGATTATTGAATAGTCAGAAATGATGGGTTACAAATATAAAATGGTTTTCATTTTCCTCTAATTACTGCCTTCAAAAAAGCTTTGTCAAGTTTCCCTATTCTGTCCCTTAAGAGCCTTGAGCAGATTTTGAATATAATAAATCCACTCTAGTTAACTGTCATCTCTGCTTCCCCATCCCCACTAGCATTAGCCATTTCTAGAGTCTAGGTATCTGGAGGACAGAAGCTAGCTCAGCTTTTCAACCATCCTGTCTTCCTCCTCTCCTTCTTCTGGGTAATAAAATAAACGTCTCTTGCTTAAATGGTTCCTGCTTAAATTTCCCCTGCACTGCAACTTCTGTGGCTACTCCTTTAGGCCATTGACATCTTCCAAGTTGTAAAGGCCTAAATCTAAACATTTCCATGGTGGTAATGTCTGATCCTTCAAGGGAATCCTTACTGAGGAACTTCCAACTGCACAAATCCCTCATAGTAGAATCTCCTCCAGCTTCATGATCGTCTAAGCTCCTTAAACTCCCATTGCCTCTTGATAATAAGGCCCTCCTGCTGGTGTAAATCCTCTTGTTCTGATGCCCACTTTCTCCAGCCTGCTCCCTTCTCCTCAGTTCTTTACCACCGCCTCCAACCCCTGCTCCCAATCAGCAGTTCACATTAAGCAGAAATCCAGCTACCAAATGAGGTGGAAACATCCGCAATCCTTGAGTAATTCTCTTGGAATTTTCCTCCCTTGACCTTCTCAGTGAGGAAGCATACTCAAAGAGGAATTACTAAACCACAGCCATACCTGTCAGTTGCTGTCCTTTCACTAGAATGATCTCTTCAAATCCCATCTTATAAATGAATGTTCATAAATGAGTGTGGTCCATTCTTATAATGGAAGAAGGTGGTTGTTCATGGAGTCTGGAGTGATAGTTAAGACAGCAATGCTGATTCAGTTGCTGTTAATAAGTACCAATTGTTTTTTACTTTCTTTAAAGTGAGGGGTACCTGACAGCTTTTGTTGTTGTTGGAGACCACAGAAAAAATTGTATTTAATATCCTGTTACATAAACACACACAAGAAAATGAACAACAAATATGGCTATATTATAAATCAAATTTTAGTAACTGGTTCTTGTAAATAAACTGAAATAAAGGGAAAGAATAAAGAGAAATAAAGGGAAGCACAATTTTTAGGTAGGAAAGGGAATGAAAAATGTTTTGGAGAAAGATATTCTTAGTTTCTCTACTAAAAACACAATAACAATTTTGAGTGTGTGTACGCACAGCACCAATTATAGTCTTAGTCCAAATAATTATACATATTCATGAATTTGTTCATTTCATTCCTAAATATATCCAACGAGAAACAGGTTCCCAAAGAGAAGTCCACAGTATTTCTATGCATTTTACGTAGAACACACATAAAAGAATCAAACACAAAACTAAAGTGATCTGTAAAATACAAATGCCTTTTAAATTACATGCATTAAAATAGTAAAAGTATATTTGACTACTGTATTACTATCATTTATACCTAGGTGACATGTAACTATTTGTTAAGATTTTCCCACAAGCTGACCCTGATAAAGGAGGCAAATCGCAAAGGGACTAACAGTCACACCACTGCTTATTGAGTGACACTGATAGATTGTGACGGGAACCTGACATTATCAAGATTCGTTTACAATGAAAATGACGGCAAGAGCAGGCATTTACTCCATACCATTGGAGACCACTTAGAAAGACGTCAACTCCATCTTAACAACAAAAACAAAACTTCTAAATAAAAGTAAATACTAGTCACAGGTGCTACAGATGTTCAGCTGTGACTTCAGAAGTAGGTGAGAGAATAAACAAGTTATTACCTTTTAGTAGATTAAGTTCACTCTATTAAAAAAATGATATAAAACATCAGCAGTAATGCTACTATTTTGCATGAGTTGCGGAAACAGTCCTTTCATGAAAGTTATTGTAATATAGTCTTTAAGTATTCTTTTGAATAACTATTTAATCCCAGTTGATCTACTTTAGGATATAAAAACACTGAAATCTCCTGATGCTTTGGTTTGACTTTATCACGCTACTAAAATGAGAAAAGAAGAAATCTTCTAGGGATATAATTAATTAGGGACACAGTTTAAAATGTTCCTGTTTTAAGTGTAGTGGTTTAGCAAAGAAAATGCTACAAGTGCCTCCTAACTGGTATTGCAAAATAATGTCCACAGAGTAGGTCAGCACATGTATCATGTTTGATCTGGAGGTTCTGGGAAAAAAAATCTCTGGTTGTCTTTCATGTAACCAATTCTGCTTGGCTTAATATTCTTACATCAATTTATTTTTTTCTTCAGATAAAAATAATGTTGTTATAAATTCTAACTGCCCCATTACCTATAAATATATCATTTAGGAAAATATGTTACTTTCCCATAAATAATTAGATATTTTTTCTTTAGTTATCTATCACTAACTAAATCTTACCCTGTGTTACTTGAACGTCAGATATAGTTAATTAGGAATGTGAAACTCTTGCCATACCAGGGTACTTTTATCTTACCTATGATGTTTTCTTTTGAATGCAGAGCTGTTTTGATATATTTTATTTTATATGCATTGTTTATAACATAATACTGATGCTATTAGTGTTCTTGGACTTGTCAAAACTTTGTTCATTCTAAATTTCTTCACTTACTTAAGCTATTGGTATTGCCCTACATACTCCACAATGGTGCTGAAAGTAACAATAAGTGAAGTTGTACAAAGCACACACAAATTAATGGAAACTAGAACTGCTTATTTTTAAATTTTGGCTGAATATTCTTTACTATGGCCAATGATTATTGAACTAAAGAGAATGGGAAACAAACCGTAAAATCAAATCTGATATCCAAGTGACTAATGTAATATGAAACGATACTTAATGAACAGGCAGACATTACTAAAAACAATGGCTTCTTTGTCCTGAGAAACTTTGGATAATTATGAAAAACAAAAATAGCATTAGGAAACTTAAAATAGACAATGGTTTCAATTTTAAATAGCTTTCATTTTGGAACTCATAAAATTTATTTAAATGAATTTATATATATAAATAACAATGCTTCATGTATTTTTCCTTATGTCGTAGTCAATTTCAGAAAGTTTTGATGCAACTCAGACTAAAAGAAGTAGGGTCATAATTATAAAGATAAAAGGTAAAATACTATATGTGCAGAAGAGAGAGAGAACTCTATCAGAAAACACTGGTTTTTTGAGGCCATTGTTATCTTTGGACTCATTAGCACCATGCTCTAAGTGTTAACCAGGGAAAATAGATCCACACACCAAAATAAAACAAACAAATGCAGACTGGGTAAATAGTTACATAGATTTTTGTATAAGAAAAAATTAGTAGCCAGATTGATTTGTATTGACTACATTTTTAGGTGTCTTGTAAATACAGAGTATAAGCTGATTGTAAGCAAGAGCCAAATGTTGCTAGTCAGTGGAAATGAAACGGAAAAAAATTGGTTAATTTCTACAACTTAAGTATAATTTGATTACGGATAAAGGACAATGTAGAAATGACCACACAATGTTCATACACACTTTGCTATCTAAAACTTATTCATACAGTTCTTCAAAATAAAGCAGTTTGGCATAAAGTATCTATGCTAATTTTGCTTTCCATCTTTTAGCGTTTCTTATTGCCAATGTTAATGAATTTCTACTTTTTCTAACTTTGCCTCACCATATTATTCTTCTATTAGGCAAACCAATGAAGTAGAAATTCTTTCTCTAAGGATATTGTAATTTCCCTATAGATTTATAATCACATTAAATAAAATGGTGAGTTATATTTTATATATTGTTAGTGGGGTAATCAATGTCAAGGTATATATTACAATGTTTTCATGCTCATGTACAAATGTTGCCCATGACAAAGTGAAATAAGTTTTAATTTTCATGGTTTTATACAATGTTATCAGTTTCCAATTATTTGTGTTGAAATTGAAAACTTTTTTCCCACTTGAGGAAAATTGCTATTGAATTTTCCAAAAAGCATAAAACCTTCATAAGTGAGATGGTATGTTTTGGCAATTGTCTTGATATTTCTCATATGTATGGATTTAAGTATTAATTTATCTCCTTCCTAAACCTGGTTAGCCTCAAAGAAGGACATGACCAGCGAGTTTTATAAGCCAGGAACCTAGGAATCCACTTTATCTGCTCATCTCTTCCTGTGCACCATCAGCGCCCAACTCCTTTTTCATGTCCTATTGATTTCATCTCTATTATTCATCTTTATTTTGTCTGTTTTTACCTCAGCTACTGTAATCAAATTTAGGACCACTACTTTTAATTACAAATCTTATACTGTCACTCCCCTGATTGGGGGTCTTCATTTTTTTGCCATTGTTATTAAGAAAAATATTTTTAAAGTTTGTCTTAATGTAAGTTTCATGTGGTCAAGCCTGTGTCTTTTTTTTTTTTTTTCTCATCATTGTATCCACAGAAATAAATAAGGTAAGACTAACTTTCAATCAGTTTTTGAGCTGAGAGCTTCAAATCCCGACCAATTCTCACATTTACATCTGGTAAATATCATTGTGGCAATAAAAGTGTTCAGATATAGCCTTTGTTATGGAGCAGCTTATGATATGCAGGAGAGGCGCATGCACATATAATAACATGTATTTGCCTAATTATTATTGTTATTATTATTTTTTATACAGAATCTCACTGTCACCCAGGCTGGAGAGCAGTGGTGCAATCTCAGCTCACTGCAACCTCCGCCTCCCGGGTTCAAGCGATTCTTCTGCCCAGCCTCCAGAATAGCGAGACTACAGCACACGCTGTATTTTAGTAGAGATGGGGTTTCACAATCCCAGGCTGGTCTCGAAGTCCTGAGCTCGTGATCTGCCGCCTCACCTGCCCAAAGTGCTGGGATTATGGGCATGAGCCACCACGCCCAGCCCTAATTATTATTCTTAACTGTAATTAAAGATAGAGAAGATAAAGAATGGTAATACGTTTAACATTTTGGAAATAAGCTTAATGGAACTTAATAACTGTTTAGATATAAATGGAGATGAAGTGAGTAAAATATGAAAGATGAATTCAGCATCTAGATGAACAGTTGTTGTATAGTGGCATAATTAAGGAGGCAATAATGATGATGATAGTATCTAGTATATATCATGTACTTAGAATGTGTTGGGCATTTTGTTAAGCTTTTATATGCATTATCCTAATTCTGAATTCACAATCCAAGCTTTTTATCACCCTTATAAAGAAGATCAGATTTTACGATGAATAAAATTCAGTTCAATATTGGACTGGTTGAATATGAGATGTTTCGGTAATAGTCATGCAGAGACTGACAACACGGAATTATAAATATGGGACTGAAATTTGGAAGAAAAGGAGATGCCCAGTGAGGAAGATTTGGAAGTCATTAATTTGTACATAGTAGATTAAGCCATGATGCTTTAAGCAGGTATGGAAAGAATAAAGGTATTGCTACCAAAAGTGTATTTCTACTATAAACCATAGAATAAGACTCAAATAAACCACATTGCACAATGTTTTAATCCTGAAGAGCTGAGCAAGAATAAGCCAATATTGGTATGTGACTCCTATAGTTTAATACAAGTTACACAGATTATAACAAATTCTTAGCACAAATGGTTGTATTAATGCATTTTTATAATATTCAAGTTTCTCCACTTATTTCTAAGCTAAAATATTCTTTTTAATAAGATAATCAATATGAATACATGAATGCCTGACATATCTTAGGCCCTCAATTAATAATGAATGAATGCACATTATGATTGAATTTAAAGATTTAACAATCCTAACTACTATTTAAGGTAGACAGCCTAAAGAAAGACAAAACCAAATAGACACAACTAAGAATAATTTCAAAATGTGCCATTAGTCCAACTTGTAATATGATAATCAGTTAGGATATCCAGTAATTACAAAGTTCATCTTAAAAACATGGAGATGTCTGCCTTTAAATTGAGGTACTGCATATAACAGAAAAGAATTCAGCTTATTTGAAGGACCATTGAAATAATATTATATTATAGGGTAGATTACATGCAGATGGCAGACTTGTTGAAAGCTACTGTTTATATGAAACCAAATCATTCTGACCATAGCTTCTATTATACATAGTGAAGACATTCTATTCAAAGCACTTTTCGTCAGTTTTTCGTGGGCATTCAGAGGATGAGGTTTTCAAGGTCAAAAGGACCAATAAAATTTTGGCTGCTGGCAATGGAAAGAACACTTAGGATCAGCAGCAATACAGATAATTTTATTTGTACCTTTATACTCCAATTTGGGGAAAATATAAGTACTCATTTTTATCCCAAGAACAAACGGTTACAAAACTCTTCTGTAGATTGCCGTGACAATGAGAGTTAGAATAAGAAAGAGCGTTAAAAACTATGTTTCTAAATAAGGATTTACTTTCTCAAAATATCAATCTTCATAGGCAAATATAAAGTAAAATTTAAACATTTTTATTCTTTTTATTTTAAAAATTATCTAATTTAATTATTGTAACCATAATGTGACCAATGAAGAAGATAAGGGGGTATGAACCTAGGTAAAGTTACACAATGATTCAATGTCTGTCTCGAGTGCTAAACACAGGTTTAAGTTTAGAAAAGATAACAACTCAGGATGGCATTTAGCTAAATCAGTCACATTCATGTTTGTTTCTTTTTCGCAAAAATTTTTCCCAACATCAATATTAAGAAGGTACATGCCTTGGTAAAAAATAAATAATGACTGATGAAATATGGCATCTTTTCTAAAATGGTCAAAGAAACAGGATTTTTTAAAATCCTCAACTTAAAATAACGTATTCAAATTATCGAAATAATAGTAATAAAGCTACTGAATTTTAAATACTTTCAGAGTGAGAGAAATCTACCTATTAAAAATAAGTATCTCCATGGTCAGGCACAGTGGCTTACATCTGTAATCCCAGCACTTTGGGAGGCTGAGGTGGGCAGATCACCTGAACTCAGGAGTTCAAGCCCAGCCTGGGCAACATGGGGAAACCGTCTCCACAAAAAATACAAAAATTAGCCAGACATGGTGGCACGCATCTGTAGTCCCAGCTACTCAGGAGGCTGAAGCAGGAGGGTTGCTTGAGCCTGGGAGGCAGAGGTTGCAGTGAGCCATGACCATGCCGCTGCATTCCAGCCTGGGTGACTGAGCAAGACCCTGTCTCAAATAATAATAAGAACCATCATCATCCAGGGGGCCCTTAATTAACAATGAATCGTTATCTGATTCCAAAAAATATTCTCCATTGTAAAATACTTACTATAATCTGTTATTTTCTTTGTAATCCCAAACTGTCTTAAATAATTTTAATATTTCCTCCAATGTTAAAATATTGCACCCTTTCTACTTTTTGCCTGTTCTTCCACACACATTCTCTCACATCATTACATCAGAGAATATTAAGATCATCATATACAGATGCTCTCATTTAGATAAGCCTGGTCTAAGACTTGAGGTCGCCTGGGTAAATGCATCTTGTTAAACTTACAGCATACGTTGTTCTTAATTAAAATAATTTATATGAAACAACTACTTAAGACTTCAGCTACTAGACTAAAACAAAATTTTTCAAAACGAATTAAATACCTAAGAACTTCCTTTAGTTAAAATGATCTGTGTAAAAACTGTTTTCTTCTTTGATTTTGAAATTTTGCTCTGTGAGCTTCCTATGAAGAGTTGCTTTTCAGAAAGAAACATCTGGAGTATACGCTTAGTGTAAGTATCTTTAAACCATGTCACAAGAACATAATTGTGTTATGGACATACCAATAAACAATAATGGAAAGACGACTTGTCTTTTAATACTTGTGTGTGCAAATTACTATGATGGGTGTTTTAAATATATTTATCCATTTTAAATCTAACTCACAAAAATATTAAGACTTTAAGAATAGAACATGGCTTAATTTTTGAACTGTGTCAACTCTCTACTGAACTGTAAAAATATTTTTTGAAAATCATTTAATTATGTGCATTTATTCAGGATAATATTAATATAATTTTAAATTTTAGATGAGAAATAAGATGGCTTTGAAAAACAATTTATGTTCTTATTTATGCCAAAATTAAGTTAACCCTGCATATTGGAAATCTTAGGGAGGCAAGACAACAGAAACGAACAGACTAAGATTATTATGCAGTCATATGAACTAGCAAAGAAATAGAGCAGAAAACGTAATTTAAAAATATATATATATATCCAGAATGTTACGGTGTACAGGCCAAGGAGCAAGAAATTGTATTTAAGCTTTGTAATACAACCTACAATTTATTTTTCTGTGTGTATTTGAATCATAGAATATTAGAGAACAAAATAGACATTGAAATCATTTGTTCATTCATTTTTTTTTAGCATATGCCGAACATCTATTTTGTTCCAGGCACTGTTGTAAGTACTGGGGAGATAGTAATGGACAAAGCAGATGAAACTTTATATCCTCATGGAGTTTATATTCAAACTGCAGGGAGGTTGAAAAAATAATAAGCAAATAAATAAAGTAATATTATATACCAATTATGGAAGGATGAAAAAGAATTTTCTCATGTGCATGTGTGTATTTGAGCACATGTAAGCATGTGTGTTGGAAAAAAATATATTTTAAAATGATGCAATAAAGTAAGACTTTGCTGAGGATGGCACCATAAAGTCTAATACCCTCATTTTACAGCAAAGGAAGCTGAGGTTCAGAGTGATTAAATTAAGTGCTTAAGGTCGCACAGCCTTTTGGAAAAAGAGCTGAATTTGGAACATGTTTGCATGCCTTTTGGCCCCATAGCCTCTCCACGGCACAACAGCACACACCCAGTTCAGAGAATTGCCTGGGCCATGCAGTGAGGCGAAGACATACATAAATGGTGCATCTGGATGACAGCTGGGTACCTCAATTGACTAGAGGAGAGAACACATATTAGGAAAGTCTGAGAAGTCAGAAGGAATCAGGTAGGCTAGGACCAGATTATGAAAGTTCTCAGATGTCAGGATGATGAGTTTGGTCATCATCTTAGGCAGAGGAGAGATATGATTAAAGCGATGTATCAGATAGTCAGAAGGAGGAGAAGGAACTCATCATCAGAAATAATCATCCTGAGTTCTGTCATCCACCACATTGACACTGATATGACCAGGGCAGGATTCCTGAATCTCATATTTCATGCCACTGGAAAATTGATAAAATAGAAAAAAAAAATCTTGTGTTCTCTATCATTAGAGTTTTCTAAGAAGATGACTGAAGAACAAATTGGTTTTCAGAGCCAGCCTTGACAAAACAATTATGTTGGGTGAGGACAAGTGGTTACTGCATACTCTACTCCATATCTAAACTACTGGCTGTAGTTCCTTTTATACTGCAGTTAATATTTTTTTAATTAAGAAAAAACTGTCTGTATCATGTTTGGAAGGCTTCACATACAGGGATATAATTTACCCTTTCTTGACAGGGGGTACCAGCTCACTAATAACTGAGTCAACAATGTGGAGTTCTTATTAGAAAAGCAAGAGGATACTTGGTAGATTCAGGGTTAACAGATAACTTTTAGACCCTCCCTGAGTGACACAGTTGGAGATGCTAAAAAGGGAACATTCCTCCCAAATTCAGGATTAAATAATGTCTATGAAATGTAACAAGGTTGCTTCAATCTTTTTTAAAAAAAATTAAATCTGGGGAATATGCTTTAATACTGCAATTTCTATTTGGTGCAAAGTGTATATTACACGGCACTTCAAATAACTGTTATTAAACAGAATATTATACACATCAGCAGATAGGAAAACAGTGTGTAATACTCTGACATTGAAAAATATGCACCAGTAAAAGAAACACCCCAGACTTACTATCCACTTTTCTCACTATTTATTACTATTCTTCACTATTCACAATTCTTATATTCACCAGCGTTCTTCAATACTGACCTCTCAAAAATGACAATATATAATATATCATGTAGGCAATAATTTCCAAAAGATACCACAATAATTTATATCTAATATTATAGGGAATTGCACACCTAAAAATATATACATGCAGAAAGTACTTATTATCTTCAGCCTGAAAAAATCAAATAGCATGATGAGCCTTCATTCTGCCCAGGAAGAGTTTTCTCTTCCTTATCAAAGCCATCAAATCATCATATTATTACAGGTTTCTCACATGTAAAACAATACCCAATGTGATTATTTTCATTTGTATGAGTTGTCCCTTCACATTATATCACTTACTTTAATGATTTTTGTTTTCATAGCCCAAAGTTTTTCGGTTAAATTTCTCTTTTTATCTGGAAAGCTTAAAACCTGGTACAATTTAACATGCTAAAATAAAGTTTCAAGCAGGTCGCTATGTGTAGACTGCTTTTAAAAATTCAAAAAAGCCCCAATAGCAAATGTCATTTCTTTCCATAGTTACAAAATGCAAACTCCAAGTGTTTTATCCTAATGAATAAATGAGTTTGTCCTTTATGTATAAAATATAGTTTGTGTTTGTTGCACAAGTTTTTAATAATAGATGAATTTTAGGTTTGCTCCAACGTATTCAATAAAGTGTGATTAATTTGGTTTTTCAAAAATGCAAACTAGACATTACTATATTACTTTGCAAAATGCACAGCTTGCAACATTATTGTCTCAGTGGGATCTTAAATTGAATTGTAAAATGTGTCTTATTTCCAGTTTGATTTATGTAAGAGATAGCAGTGGATAATGCCCCTTTTGAAGTTTCACTGCTTTGTGTGAACAAACAACAGAAAACTAAAATTCATGATATAGTTTGTTAAAACCTCAAACAAACTTATACGTTATATAATATTTGACTGAAATAAAAACTTACGATGGACTTGGAATACCACATCTTCAGTGAAACAACTTTTTGAAGTTTCTTATTATGATGGATTATACAACACATTTTTGACATTTTCTGTGATTTTTTATGATATTTCAAGTAATTACCAAATCATGTTTTACTCTAAGAAAGCTTTCCTGTGCCCTGAGAATTAATCTATGATACCATTTAACTTGGCTTTTTGAAGTAAATATCACCAGATAAAAGCCAGCTGGATCTGAATAATAGGATACTTGAATGAATGTATTAGTGTTTGAAAAAGAGAGTACAAATCTTCTAAAAAGATTAATTTCCATAAAAAAGATAGCTCCCAGATCTACAAAAGAATAAATTCAAAAACATAATAAACTCTCAGAAAGAAAGGTAGATTAAAGTAAAAGCTGCAGCACCTTGTTACTGCAGCTGTTGTGTAGCAATGATTCTGTATCAATTACATTTGGTTGGTCCTGTAGGGCTCTTCAAAGCTTTGTGTGAAAAGCCTGAATGTGGAATACATGTGACACTGTAAGTAATAACTTTAGCGATTAATTTTGATGCAACACCACATTTATTCTGATCTTACTCTCAATATTTACAGTTTGAGAGAAGCTACAAAGGTTTAGATGGGAACGGATGAATCTACTAACAACGCTTTTTTTCCTCCTTCATTTATTGAAGATGTGGATATGAATTTTTCTTTGTCATGAAAATACTGCAGCTTTATCACAGGACATAGTTGCTGACATCATCATGTAAAAAGACTTGAGTTGGCCAAATGGACTTTATTTTCAGTATCCTGTTTCAAAATATGTCCTCTAAAAAGGCCAGGAATTCTGTTCACACAACTTCTCTACTTTAGTTTGTACCATTACTAATAAAAACAAAGTTTGACCATACATAAACTCCTCTGGGAGGTAAAAAGTACCCGTTCATTTTAAATAATTCTTATGCTATTATTATTTTGAATACAAAACCAAAAGCAAATATGGAAATAACTTGATTTTTTAACTTTGATTAAATCCTCAAAAATGCAAATCTACCTAAAGCATTCACATAAGAATATCATATTAGACAATTTCAAATGCAATATAAAGTACAGTAAAACAAGAAACAAACAAATGATAGTCTATTGTAATTCTGAAGTCATTTTTTCAGAAACAATTTTTTGTAAAAAACAATACAAAACAATGAACAAATAGTGAAATTACTGACCAATTCTTACAATAGAAACACTAATCGATTAAATGAGATTAGTAAATCACTTTGTCAATCACATTTTGACAACAATTTTACTGTGTGAAGATAAATAAATGGCTATTTTCCTCCCTTTCTTTAATTTTGTCTATAGTTATCTGCCAAAAGCAATCCATAAATGAAATGTAACCTAGTAACTGCAAATGTGTTTATTTAAATGGAGCAAGTTGTTTAAATATAGTGAGATGTTTAAATATTAAGTCAATGTCCATCATAATAAAGACATAAAAGACATATTACCATTATTAGCAAAATATCACTCCCTATGAATGCGATAGTGTTTATCAAAAAAATAAAATAAAAAGGAAGGCTGCCTTCTCTGCACTCATATAAACCACTAACTGGTTATGGCAATTTTTAATAGTAACTCAAAAATTTCTTTATCATACTTCTTCAAGAAAGCTGCTTTTAGTTAAAACATAAAAATGGTACTTACAAGGTTTCTGCAAACATAACTGCCATTCCATTAAGGAAATGGTGCAGCAAACAGTAAATAGTGGCCTCAAGGGAAATGTAAGTATTGATTTTATTACACTGTTGGTTGGTTTGTATTTGAAATTGTCAACTCTAATTTCGAACTATGCTTTAAGTATCCCTAAAACTGCTTAAGAAAACGAGAAATATTAATTGAAAAATAGTGATAATTATTATTTTTGTAGTTTTAAATACCACAGAGATTACTTCTTTTCAGCTTTTGGTAGCCTGTATTTTTAAACTACAAAATTTTATTTTGATAAACATAGTAAATAAATGATGATCTCATATTCATTAAGTCAAATTATATACTCATTTTGTAGATCGTAAGTCAGTATTTTACTCTAGGAGTGAAGCTAATCAGTATTAAAAATGTGAACATGGTTACACAACTCCTTAATTCAGTTTGGGAATATAGCTTTAAATTCATTGATATTGACGTTTTGATTCACCTAAAAAGACCTGATATGAGTATAATACTAATTATAAATCTAGAAATTTCATCATATTGAAATAAACTTCAACCCCTTGCCTCATTAAGCATAAATCATCAAATACTGAAAAAAGAACAAAATTTGCTAACTTAATATAATTTATGTTTTATATTATCATCATTATCACTGATTTTCCTTTTTTACATTTCAGTAAATGACAGCACATTCATGCTAAAAGTATAATTAATAACACAGATCATTTTCTTAAACCATGCCAGAGAGCAATTCTGTTTAATATGTACATTTTCAACTATACCTACGGGGCTGTAAATATAGTCAGTGTTAAACTTCTACAGTTAACTAAAAGAAGTGTTTATGCTACACATAAATTTTAGAAATGTCCTCTATGGAAATCTAAAGAGGTGAAAATTAATATAAAGAAAACATTATGGCTGTGCTTCAGATTAAAAAACATAAAGTATTCTTGGGTTCACAAGCTACACAGTGCACTATAAACATCTCATATCAATAAGAAAAAGAAAACCTGTTATATATACTCACAAAAAATCATTACTATAATTAAGCCAAGTCTCTATATCATGAATCTAAGAAGAGGGTCAAAGGAAAACCATTCTTATGGTTTACCACAAAAGTCATACTTATATTGTGTTTTAAATTATTTGGAGAGTACACATATCTTAATAAAGGAAAGCCTTGCTTTGACACGGTAGATGGGAATTCTTGGCATATTCAACATATGTTTACTGAACCAAATTTCTCAATTCCGAAGAATTAAAATTTGATGGATAAATACACAATCTGGCCTCACTGGTTGTACCATAGGCTTGAATCTCAGATCTGCCATTTGTTATACAGTTTGAATGAAAGTTGCGAAGGATACATTTTCATATTCACTTTGGAATTAGCCGTAGACCAGAAAGCCTTACACAGAGATGTCCCTTACGAAACATTAGTTGAATAAATGAGATGCATAAGAAAAGTTTAGTAAAGATTCCTGCTGGGACTGACATTTTAATTATAAGAATGGGGGAAAAATAGGATATTATCTAACAATACAAATCAACAGATTTTGAAAATAACTTTTAGTTCATCTGCATTGTCAGCCTTCCTGAGAGCATCATATTGCTTACAAAGTCATCTACAATTTCCCAGTTTTTCTTTTCTTTTTCTCTCTCTGTCTGTGTCTCTCTCTCTCTCTCTCTTTTTTTTTTTTCTTTTTTTGAGATAGAGTCTGGCTGTCAACCAGGCGGGAGTGCAGTGGCGCCATCTCAGGTCACTGCAGCTGCTGACTCCCAGGTTCAAGCTATTCTCCCTCCTCAACCTCCCAAGTAGCTGGGATTACAGCCATGCGCCACTGTTCCCAGCTAATTTTTGTATTTTTAGTAGAAATGATGTTTCTCCATGTTGGCCAGGCAGGTCTCAAACTCCTGATCTCAAGTGATCCACCTGCCTTAGCCTCGCAATGTGCTGGGATTACAGGCATGAGCCATTGCGACCGGCCTCAATTTCCCAGTTTTTCATTTGAGACAATTTTATTCTCCTTCACACTACTTCCACTGACTATAAGCAATTTTAAAGAAAACTCTAGAATACAACTTACTGTAAATACATGAGGATTTCTAATATAAATTGTAAAAAATCATGAGCTTTTTTATAATCCGTAGATCTACATATCAGCGATTTTCAAACATCTTGGTCTCAGGACTTCTTTATACACGTGGATTATAAATAGTTACCATATTAGAAAGGAAAAACTGTTAAAAAATCTTAAATATATATGCATGTATTTCCAAAAATATAGTAAGAAGCAAAACATTTTGTTTTACACTTTTGCAAAACTCTTTACTAAATGGCTTGAAAGAAGTCACTTAGATTTTGACTTCTACTTCTGCATTCACCCTGTTGTGATGAAATGAGTCATGTAGCCTCTGAAAAACAACTGTATACTCATGAGGGAATGACTGTTTAAGAGAAGTAAATAATATCTTAGTATTATTATGAAATGAGATGTGACTTCTTGGACTCCCTGGAAGTATTTTGGGAATCCTCCCTTCCAGGGGACCTGGAACCACACTTTAAGAAATACTGTAGTATCTGATGACATTTTAAGGTATTTAGAACATCCAGGTTACATTAATTTACTAAATCAAATACTGCCCTAGTATGACTTCAGAAAATAAGAACAAGATTATAAAAGTTACTCTAACGTTTCTTACACAAAGCCATTGTATTACTGCCATGCCAAACAACAGAATCCAAAAAAAAAGTCAGTTAAAAAAAAAGGGAGCTTTTTCTCTAGAGTTAATTTTACCTCACAGGGAATAACTACTTATTATTCATTGTGAGGTAGCAGACAAAGTACAGAAATTAGTAAAAGTTAGGTGTGGCTGTCCATATTACCTTTGCAGTCTTAAGAATTCTGTGTAATATAGCAATAATCAAACAGAAGTGCCACATTATCAAATAGATTAGATGATGAGTATAAACAAAGCATCTGCTATATAAATGGCATGAGGAGGAGAAAGAAGTACTTAGAAAATTTTAAAAAGGAGAATTAGGGGCTGAGTGCCATGGCTCATGCCTGTAATCTCAATATTTTTGGAGGCCAGGTGGGAGAATCACTTAAGCCCGGGAGTTCAAGACCAGCCTGGACAATCAAAAATAATTGAAACTGCTAGCTGGGCCTGGTGACATCCACCTGTGGTCCCAGCTACTCTAGGTGTTGAGGTGGGAGGATCATTTGGGCCCAGGAAGTTGAGGTTGCGTTGAGTCATAACCATGCCACTGCTCTTTAGCCTGGGAGACATAGCAAGACTCTATCTCAAAAAAAAAAAAAAAAAAGAAAGAAAGAAAGAAAAGAAAAGAAAAAAGAAAAAAAGGAGAATTTACCATGCCAATTTAGAATTTATAATAATTATAGAAAGGAAATTATGACCATTCTTCACAAATATTATGATTTGAGGGGAGCAGATTCCAATACCAAAAAAATAGCTAATACATATGAGCATTACAAGTAAAAGGGAATACAATTTGAAACTGATATTAAAATTGATAAATTCTGGAAATCCAAGTAGAATGTGACAATCTCAATTTTCACAAGAGAAAAAGCAATCTTCCTCCAATAGTTTCCTTAAATTTCTTAAAGGAAAAGGCTTCATCTTCAGTCTTTGAATTGCCTAGACTTAACCCAGTATGGTCCAGAGTAGGCATTCAGTAAACTGGCATTCCAAATAAGGGCAATAAATCATAATTAACATTTATATAATGGTTTCAACTTTAGGAAAATATGAGAATGTAAAAGCACATGTAATTGTTAGGCAGCTGCCTCAGAGTACGGATTTTGACACAAGAATAAAAGTAGTGCATAAGAGCACCTCACCACAGAAAAATAGGAAGAATTAGAGAGTTTTAAATAGAATGCTAGATTGACTAAAGCCAGGAATTGAGCTGGGACAATGTAAAAGGCACTGGGGATTTATTTTTAATTTTATTATTTTTAAGATAGCAGTTAACAAGAAAGAGAGGAACATCCTTTTATTGAAGATGGTATAAATGTTCAAACCAATGTTTTGTGACTGCTTGTCTTATAATCTGGAGATATTAACACTCTCTGAAAATGATGTTCCAATTGTCTAGATTCTAGAAAGTTAATCAAATCTTTTATGTTCTAACATTTTATGATCATCTGAAAGCTTTTACAGACAATGGATCTAAATTATCTATTATATTAATGATTGAAAGAATAGATGCCAATCCATTTCCAGATGACTTAGCTAATATGTTTTAATTGGTAAATGAAAGCCACACATTCTGGGTAATCAATAATATTCCCAGTGGCATTTTTATTTCTATCAAAATTTCATTTCTAGTTTCCCAGATGTATTCAAAGCAAGCATGAAAATTTAATTTTTAGACTGCAAAATGTCAAATGAATGTTATCCATTTTAAAATTCAAGAAAATGCTGTTGAGTGGGAATATGTAGAAGAAAAAGAAAATAGCAAGATTATGTATGCTTTGAGCTAAAAGTATTCATAATCCTTAACTTAAGAGATTTTAAAGGTCAATAACAATGGAACATTCCCATTTTTCATCATCATTTCCCATGAGGAAGTAAGTAAAATATCTTAAGTGACTATTAATAACTATGAAGAAGAATGAAGAAGTGAAGTTTTGGTTCATATTGAAGTTGACTAATAAGTATATTTTCTGAAAATTTAAAATTCTAAATGTTCCTAAGGAAATAAAATCTTAAATATTTCAATCAATTAGTTGATTATGATAAGCATAAGTTAACAATATAATTTCCAATTAAAAACCTATATTGGCCATTTTAAAAACTAGTTAAAAGATATTAACATAATATAGAAAAACATAAAATGTGTATTTTCATAACTCAGTGTTTTAAATAAAATTTAATTAGTAAAGACATAAACATTGAACTTATTTTCAAATGCTGTGTATTAAAATAATCTACTTGAAAATGGACATCTCTAATATAAAAAAATTTTAGAAAGTCTTGGGATTCTATCTGTAAATATATTACTAAGGTATTTTTAAAAGGAAATTGTGTAAAATATATACTTTAGGTAACAAATCTAGGAATATATCATCAATTCTTAATGTTTAAAGAAAGTTATTTAATTTACAAAATAATCATTCTCAAAATGCATTTATTTATAATTGCGTGCTCAGAGATTTAGAGAGATATAACTACCTACTAAGGAATCACCATTTTACTTTTATAGATATTTTATTACATCAATGGAAATTTCTCTCTATCCTTCTATGAATAAACTCATAAGCTATAACATAAAAATTACTGTCAACAATGTAGACCAGCCATAAAATTCAATTAAAAATCCCTACATTTTAAGCAGTTATAGTAACATAATGTGTAAACATGAGCTGAAGTGATGTGTAGCTCCTAGAGCATGTCACATTTAGAAAATAAATGTTTTAACTGTTTCATCATCACTTTTTCAGTGCAAAGATTTTTGAGGACTTTTTTTCTCCTTAGGTCTTTCTGGAAACATTAATGTTTTCGTTAAATATCAACAAACTGGCCCCTAGTTCTCTTGGTTGAATCTGTTTTGCAGTATTATTTTTTCATATGTTTTTGTGCCTCAAAACATATGTCTCTTAATTCATTCTTTCAACAAATATTAGTTGTAGGCACTGTTCTAGTTACTAGGATTAGCAATGAGCAAAGTGGACAACAAAGTCCCAGGCCTCACAAGGCTGACATTCTAGTAATTATATACTAGTTAAAATACATGGCATATCAGATTGTGTTAAGGGCTGTGGAGAAAAATAAAACAGGGAAGGAGGATAGGGAGTATCTACATATTGAGGAGATAGGTTGCAATCTAAAATAGGGTTATGTATAAACGTCCTTAATAAGAAGGTAGCATTCGAAGGAGGTGAGAGAACAAAATATATGGATCTCTGGATGAAGAGGATCTCAAGAAGATGGCTGGACAATGCATAGACTCTAAGGCAGATGCATTCCTGGGATATTAGAGAAATGTTAAGGAGGCCTGTTTGGCTCGAGGTGAGTTTTGGTGAGAGATGAAGGAAAGGGAATCAGAGTAGAGAAGAATCCAGGAGCCCAATCATGGAAGGGATTGTAGGTTATTGGAAGGACTTGTATTATTTCACTGATTATGAAATAGGAAGCCTTGGGATAGTTATAGGCGGAGAAACTACCTGATTTGACATTTGTGTTAACTAGACTACTCTGGCTACCATCAAAAAGAAGGCAGGAAGCTTGGAATCGAGTTCTGAGACTTTCACGATAATTCCAGCAGGTGATAATGGAGAAGGAAAGAAGTAGGTGGATCTGTGGATATGTTAGATGTATAACAGAGGGAAGAATCAGAGATGGTTCCAAGGTTTTAGGCATGAACAAGTGTCTTAGTTTGTTCAGGCTGCTATAAAAAAATTCCCAAAGACTTGTTGGCTTAAACAACAAATATAGATTTCTCACAATTCTGGAAGCTGGAAGTCTGACATTACGGTGCCAGTATTTCAGGTTCTAAGAGGAAACTCTTCTGAGTTGCCGACTGCAAACATCTCCTTGTATCCTCTCTGCCCACTCCTTAGGAGAGCACAAACCCCATTCATTAGGACTGTACCCTCATAACCTTATTACTTCCCAAAGTCCCCACCTCTAAATACTATCACATTGAGATTAAGGTTTGAATCCCGCAGGGACACAAACATGCAGTTTGTAAGTAGAAAAATGCAATTACCAATAACTAATATGAGAAAAATGAAGAATTAACAGAGTTGGGGTAAGAGGTCCAAGAACTTATTTTTTTAGAGATTTTAAAGTGATATCCCATACTAAACTCCTACTTGAATCACCATTTTGAAGGGTAGGGTCCACAGGTAGGGACACTAACATTCACATATATGTATTTTTTTTATTTCTGGAAGAATAAAATGGATAAGTAGATGGCCTCAAATTATGAACTTATTTCATACTTCATTTTTTAGGTTTTCACTAGAAATAGTATATCTTGAAAATATAAAATAGCTTACTTAGTATTCCTTTGTTTTCAGGATTCTTATTCATTAACTGTTTATTTATTTAACTCATTTACTGAGTAACCACTGCATGCTGTGTGAGTCACTACTCCAAATACTGGAAAATACGGAGACAACATGATTCTGCCCTCAAAGTGCTAATAGCCTACTGGAGAGGAAAAGATACCATGGCATTTATACACTTTGGGGATTTTGGAAGCAAAGGCTTATATGCACTGTGTTCATATATATGGTTTAATGCGTTGTACTTGTAATAATTGTGCTAGAAATATATGTGACTTATAGAAAGCATATAAACAAAGAGATGGATAATGTAAGGAAGACTATTACTGTTTTATGAAAATTCAAGACAATGTCATCACAAAGCCTAACCCTCAAATAGTTAAATTATCTCACCAAGTTGTATTAGGGCTACATCTTCATTTGCTACTTTATAGGTATGAACAAAGCACTATAGGTCAAGTGTGTACACATGCAAGTGAGGAAGGTCTCCACAGAAAACGGAACACTGGAAATGTAGGTTAATGAGGGGAAAATTACATTTTTGGCAGACAAACAGCAATTTGAATTTATAGAAGCATAAATCATACATTCAAAATTTGCGGGCAAATAGGTATATAGCTAGGACTCTCAAGGAGAGGTTGAAGACTTGGAGGGGGCATAAAAGGAGGGTGCAACAAATAGCCTAAGATGACTCAGGTGGCCAATATATATTGCATGTAAATTTAATATTAATTTCCATTCCAAAAGATTTAATTAAATATAAGTTTAAATCAAGCTGAAAGAAAACTGGTATTTGAAGTGATAAATGTCACTCAAGCCAGTCACTTCAAATTTATTCAATGGTTTACTTCTAAGAATTGGTATAATAAGCTATGATTTTTGTGATGTAGCGTGAATTGAGGGTTTTCCTGAGCTAGAACCTCATGATATTTATTTGAGGTCAAATTGTCTATTATGAAATAACAATAGGTCACTATAAGAGTAGATTTTAAGTGTTCTTACCACAAGAAAATGTTAAACATGTGAATTAATGCATACGTAAACTGGCTTAACTTGGCCATTGCACAATGTACACGTATTTCAACACATCATTCTGTACATAAGTATACACAATTTTTTTAATTTAAAAATAATAGAAATGAAAAAGAAATAAAACAGCTGTACATGTGTTTTTACACAGTAGTGTTATACAGTACCTACCATTTGGCCCAAGGGCTTAAATGCACACAATTTATTTCCCAGTAAAGACAAACATTGTTGGAAAAGTCCTCTACTGAAACCCCTTCTCTGCCTCCCTCAGTCTGATTTCGCCATGGGGCTCACATCAGTGCACCCTGGGGTTGTCTCCAGACTCTGGCATCCAATCAGAATTCAAATCAGTGGCCTTGGGGAATTGATTTGGTCTCTCAGTGCCTCAGTTCCCTACTAGGTCAAAAGATGATCATCACTGTCCCTACCTTCCTGTTACATTGTGTTGAGTCACACAAGTAAAATTCAGCATCTTGTCCCTAGTAAGTGCTCAAAAAATTGGAGGCCCTATTATTAACAAGAGGGTAATTGTTTTGTTGAAAGAAAGGCAGGCCGGGCGTGGTGGCACATGCCTGTAGTCCCAGCACTTTGGAAGGCTGAAGTGGGCATATCGCTTGAGCCCAGGAGTTCCAGAGTAGCCTGGGCAACATGGTGAAACCACGTTTCTACCAAAAAGAAAACAAAAATATGGGAGGCTGAGGTGGGAGGATTGCTTGAGCCTGGGAGGCAGAGGTTACAGTGAGCCCAGAGGGCTCCTCTCCACTCCAGTCTGGGCAACAGAGCAAGACCCCGTCAAAAAAAAAAAAAAAAAAATAGGCAGAAATAAGATAGGAAAAAAAGAGAAATAAAATTAAACCCTTTATATTAAGATGCACTAGCTATAATTTTGTTTCATTGGACCACAGTAATGGGACCTGGAAAACCCTAAAACTGAAGACACAGTATGAATATTTTGATAAATCTTGCAATTTAAAATTTAACGATGCATTTTTTTTGAGATGGAGTCTAGCTCTGTCGCCCAGGCTGGAGTGCAGTGGCGCAATCTCAGCTCACTGCCACCTCTGCCTCACAGGTTCACATGATTCTCCTGCCTCAGCCTCGTGAGTAGCTGGGATTACAGCCGTGCACCACCACGCCCGGCTAATTTTTGTATTTTTAGTAGAGACGGGTTTTCACCATGTTAGTCAGGCTGGTCTCGAACTCCTGATCCCATGATCCACCCGCCTCAGCCTCCCAAAGTGCTGGGATTACAGGCGTGAGCCACTGCGCCCAGCCTGATTCTTATTTTTTGATTCTATACACTCTTTTGTGATGTAGAAAATGTATATAAACCACTCATGATTTACATCATAAATTTTCCCCTAAAATAATGCTCAATTGGGCCATGATTGAGTTGCCAGTCCTTAAAAGCCTATTTAAACCACTCTGTATTTGAAAATTTATATTTGCAGCCATATTTCAAATTGAACTATCATTTATCACATGTTCAAAATAGAAAACCTATTTAATAGTTCTACTTGCGAGTCAACAGACTGTCCCTCGGCGATGGTGAAAATCATGTGGGAAAGATACTCTTGGGCACCAGAAATCTGGTGATTTTCCACATTTGCAAAGCAGCATAATCTTAGCAAAACTTTACGCTAGTTATTTTTATATTTTGTTTATTCTCAAATCAGGGTCAGCTCTAACTTTTTTAAAGTGTCTAGGTCTTACAGAGTTCTTCTTATATTTGGATAAATCTCTTATTTATATAAGGATATAGCTCTAAACATGTCATTTTTCTAAACCACAAAAGTTTACTATAAAAACTAAAGATAAAATAAGTCAAAGCATGATAAAATTATTATAATTTTAAGCCTCATGCTGATGATATAAATGAAAAGACATCTGAGCATTCATCTAAAAAATGAGTTTTAACAGAATGATGGGACTGCACTATTCACGTTTTAAATAACCTAATACTACCTCAGAAAAAATTGCTAAAATTCTCTGACCCAAAATTAAAGGCAAGCATTTAGCTAAATCAAACGAATTAGGGGTAAAATTTCATTAAATGTAATGTAATTCAGGTATTAAAGAGGTTTATGAATTATACAACCTGAACAATGGAAATGCTGTTAAACAATTCCTGGGCTTCCAAGGGTAGAAAAATGGCATCTTCTTCCCTTGTTCTGAACAGAACCAATAGCTACAAATAGTTTTGTATCTAATTTACTTATACGCCATCTTCAGGGTTTTAAGAGAGACACTCAAAGCTATATTGTGCACTTCTTGAATTGGAACTGTAGAGCAGGAAAAGTCAATTAATACACATCTCTCCACCTGTATCTTGTTATATATGCACATAATAAAATTGACTTTAATTCCGCTGAATGATAAACTTCCTTACTTTCTGTATTTACATTATTTTGAATCAGTAACCTTATTAACATGGGAAATGGTCAATAACCCTCTCATTGATTTCATACTAATTATGCTAATGTTAATTTTTTTTACATGTATATAAAAAGACTTTCCTTTTTGTATTACCTCTTCATACACACAAACACATTTCTACACACACACACGCACACACATAAGATAATTTAGAGGACACAGATATAATGTGAGATGCCTCTGAATAATGAAGATGCAAAATAACCGATATGAGAAAGCAGAATAAATATCTTTACCATAATTTTCAGTTTTAGTATCAAATCATGGTCCCTGGTATTAAGGAATAGGGCCAAAAAAATCATATGGCAATATCTCAATGTCTTGATTAGTTATTTGAAACTCACAGAAAGAGGAACTATAATTGTTTATCACCAAATACAACTAAAATATTCAGATATGCTTGATCAATATAACCAATAGGAAAGACACTCTGATGTAGAAAGATCACAGATTTAGAACTCAAAATTAGTAGATGAAAATCCTTCTAGACACTAGCTTGCCAAAGGCAAGACAACTTTCAAGTTCTTGGCTCCTTTCTTCAAAATACTGCAAAGCATAAACAAAAGTTATATTCATTCAGAAATAATGGCCACATAAGTAAGCCACTACTACTGGCTGGACTAAAACTTGGAATAAAAAGCTTTTCTAATTTTTCACACTATATATGCCTAAATCCTGAGATATAGGTGGATATATTTAACTAAATAAAGTCTTTCCGTATAATTTGATTTACCTGTCCTTATAACTACAATGATTATATGTTATATCATTATAATATATGTCATGTGCATATATACAAGTATACATGCATATTTATATAATTATAAAAGAAGGATCCAGGAAATCATTTTATATATAAAATAGCCAGAAAATGAGCACAATAAAAATCAAGGATCCACTACAGTTTTCTTCTAACACCTAAAGGACTCTCACATTGTGAATGGCCATTATGCATAATTTACATAAATTCTTTCTAACAGTCAAAGTTATCCACAGATGGAATGGTATAATGGACATGACATTAACCAATGGTTTTCAAGTTTATATTTTAAAAAAGTATATAAAGAGGACTCAAACATGAAAAGGTAATTAGACTAGAATTAAGTCATTCTCAAAACCGACTTTTCATTAGAATCACCTGAAACAAAAAAAAAAAATTCAATACATTGCCCTCACCCTTAGAGATTATAATTTTGTTGGTCCAGTGTAACTCCAGTTATTTTTTTTTTAATCTCTCCAGAAGATTCTAATAACTTGTTCAATCATATGGTCTCTTTCAACTCAGGTTCCATACTTCCGGAAAAAAAATGCCATTTAAATATTTATATCTGTGCCAAAGTAGGATTTGCTTTTTATTCTCTATCTATCTAACAAAGATAAAAGAAAACCAAATAATTAATAGGTGAATAACGCAATGTTCTTTGGTGGCACTTGTCTTCTGGAAATGGTTTATTTACATGTGTCCTTGAACCTCTTCGATCTCTTTCTCTGCCTGAAGCAAGCTGGACAAGAACATCTGGAGTTCAGAGGAATATGGCAAAATCTCCCAGATATTATCAGTGGGATTAATATATTTAAACTTGCTATCTATATGAAAAATATACTCATATTACAGAAATATTTTGTCTCTTTTTCTTCAACAGGAAAACATGTAATGGAAAAAAATTTTTATAATATTTATGAAACTGTCTTCAGCGCATCACTACATAGTAATTTATGACTTTTTCTTGCTTTCTGTTCTTTTATTTGCCTTGTATTGTTCTAGTTAATATGAATTTTATGCTTCAGATATAGAGTGAAGTAGGATACATTTCTGTATTCTTACTTATTCTGTGCTATTGGAGGAACACCTGTAGGAACAAAATCTCTGCCCGTCTTTTTTCTAAACAAAACAAAAATGAAAACTTATACTTTGTTTTAAAGATTTCTGAGGACTTTTTTTTCTGATTGAAATAAAGTAAATGTCAGTACTCTATTATCAGGTCAAAATGTTTTACAGTTTGTAGTCTAAAAGTAAAAGATAAGAATAATTACATTTCACATCTATGAAACTAATGTAACCACTGATCATATAGCATATTTTAAAATAGTACAATAACCCATGTTATGTGTTGCCAGAATATACTATTTCAACATTTGACTCTCGTACATATTTTATATATATTATGCAATATTCTTTTATGTAATTTGTGTAATGCTAAACAATGAGGCATGAGTGAGCTAGATATTTTCATACAGTAAACAGTTACAAATTTAATAAACATTCAATAGTATGCATTGAATACCCTTGGCTCATGCAAATATATTGACTAATTGTTAATTGAAGTCACAGTAAAATCAGAATATCAGGCTATGGATACCTGACTAGCTGGCTACATTGAGCTAATTTGACTCTATAAATATGGCACTATCAAAAAATATGTTTTACATTCTGGAAAGCAACACAAAATTTCCTGTATCTTTTCAACATTTCCTTTAATAATTAAATTTTATTTTGTGTATCCAAGCATGCACAGTTCTTAAAGTGTTTTCTAAGTAAATATAAAATAAACTACATCATTGCAAGTCACTAAGTTATTTAGTCAAATAGAAAACATTGTTAGAAGGAAAATCTGTGTGTGTTTTCTTTAATTACAAAGACCATATCTAATTTTAACTGCCTCCTTTTTTTCTTAATAATGAGTTGACCTTCTATTCTCCTTAACTCTTTTTTATCAAAGCCATCTACACCCACTTTGCCTTCTGTTTCTCTAATCTGCAATTATTTATGTTTTCTTCATGCTGCTTTGTCCGCCATGGGAGCAAAATTGTATTTGGTGAAATATAGAGCTAATTATACCATGAACCCAGCAACAAAAAGACAGAGCAGATGTTACTTCAGACGTGCTAAAAGTCCTCATGCTTAATGTGCATCTAGTAAAACACTGAGCAGAGTCGTCAAAAACAATATCTAATCAAGGCTGTTTTAGACATGCAAATCTTTTTAACACCAGAGTTAAATGGAGAAATTCTGTCAATAATATTTTCAGAACTCACCATGTGCATGCCAGAATAATTATATTAGGTAGTGATTTCTAATTAATATAATAAATGTGTGAGTCCACATCGTTACTATCCCAGGGGGAGAGAAATCTAGGGAGGCAGAAATGGAGATCATATGCTGTGAGTTAATAATACAATACACAATGTTTTCATTGAGAATGTGTTTCTGTGATGCCAAAATAAGCTACTTGAATATTTTTAACTAGTAAAATACATTTTATTCAATTATGTTGCTTTCTTTTTATTCACAGAGAACCACTTAAATTAACTACTTAATTGGCTATTGAAGTAATAAAATTAAGATCAGTTTCTCTGTTTAATAATTTTTGTCTACAATTTGGTAGTGACATACAGAATGTAACAGTCACCACAATCATTGCTTTTTTCTTTGTTTTGCAAAAATTGAATTTTTTTGACATATTGGATTAAAATCAGTATTACTTTTCATGAAGAAACTGGTTTCCCCCATTAGGACATGTATACCAATGATGGATTACTCCAGGAAAATACCAAAATGCTTCTCATGCTGTGTACAGACTAAAAACAACTGCAACTACCCTAGTTTAAAGTCACTGTAAGAGGGCAATATTTTAATGACATAGTTTCTACTCAAAGAAGTGTGCCTACACCACAGGTTGTAAAGCCCCTTCTGAGATCTAAAACTTAGTGTGTTCAGTACACCAAACCTCCCTCCTGGTGAGTGTTAAATGCGTGCATTGAGTGGCTGGGCTGTGCATCACTTTCAGTGTTTATTTTAGGAAAATAAACCACCTGTCTGCAGCGTTGTGATAGCATAGCTAAAAAATTCCATCATGTTCAGAGGTATATGTATGTATACCTCTGTATATGTATAATTTGTTCTCTTTTCTGTGTCACACGAAACGATAAAATAGTGTCTAGTTTATACAAATAACCAATTTTAAAATATTATATGTTGGCCAGTTTTAAATGGGATAGATACTCCAACAAATAATATTTTATATAAATTACCTATCAAGAAAAATAGATATATATGTGGGATACATTACATTAGTTGAAAATTTATGCTTTAATTAACCTAAATTTTGTATGTGATACCTATATTATGCTCCATGTAAATAAAATTATGAACATTACAAGTTATTGTTTCTTTATTGTAAAGGAGAATAAAGGCCTGTTTGTATTTTCAAAAGGGAGTGTGAGGGTAACTTTGATAATATTGAAGTTTTCATCAATGCTGAATATAACTGTTGTGAAGATATATCTAATTAGTCTCTTCTAGTTTATGCCATTATGTCACATTGTGGGGGGCTTGATGGGATACATTCACAAAATTTGACTTATACAATGAATGCATTTTTTCAAAACTCTACGAATAAAGTTTACTGATGTCATATTTAATGAATAATAAAATGCAATATAAAAATCACTTCATGTAATTTAACAAACTTCAGTGATTATTGATATTTTCAAATCCTATTTTCCAATTGGTTAATTTTTCATTTATCTCACACTTTAAAATGTGCTTTAAAACCTAAGCACATATTTACTATAAAAATACTTATTGAATCAAGAAACATCAAATCAAGTGATTAAGTAAAAATGAACTAAATATCCTAACAGACAAATAAAAACAGACAAGCTAAATTTTTCAACTTTCCACAGTGGAACTTCACTACTTTGATATTCAATAGACCAACAGAAGAACCACTCCAGATGGACGACTGATTATAACTCATCTAATACCATTACCATGCACTCAGAAGAATGGACAATTTCTCATGAAACCAAACCGTTAAATGTTACTTTTCCAAGTGTAGAAATTACGACTTTATAAGCTTCCAATAATACGGTCTTTTTAGGAATTAAAACTAATGAAGGTGACATAACTGAAACAAAAATATAAAAACGTATTTTAACTGAGCTCAACTCTCAGTATCTAAATGGAAGTTATCTCAGCCAATAGATGGACAGAGTAAAACTAGACACCTTAGAGAACCCAGGTGTCACATGGCAATGGAGCTATTTCTCATTTATCTCCTCCTACATCAAAAGCATTATCTTATCAGCTCTAGCATCATATTCTGCTAATAAATCAAAACAAAGGGACTTTCAAAGGATCTCTTTTGCATGTCAGTAATTTAATCAAACTAGCAAACAGGGAACTAAAACACCTCCTGTGGTCTCATTTAGTTTACGTGTAAACTGAAACACTTCTCTTGGTCTCAGTTGTTTTTATTCCCCCATTGATAAAGTGGTCTATAAATGTATACATGCATAAGGAATATTTATGCAAAATGGCTTGAATTTCAAAATCACTATAGATGTAGTTCACTTTAAGAAAATGCTAGATGACGAGTTGGTGGGTGCAGCACACTAGCATGGCACATGTATACATATGTAACTTACCTGCACATTGCGCACATGTACCATAAAACCTAAAGTATAATAATAATAATAATAATAATAATAATAATAAAAAAGATAAAAAAAGAAAATGCATTATATTAAAATATTTTCTAAGTAGTGGATTCACTTAAAACTTGATTAGATAAAACTCTTGATTTACATAAAACATTTCAGGAAAAATCCATAAAGATGATTATGCCTGTATATTAAAAGAATCTAATGTTTTATATGTTTAATATATTTAGTTCACTGAATCAATAATTACATTTTTAAAATATTAAACTTATACTACTCAACATATTCTTCATATCAGGAATATATTCTTAGCTTGAACGATACAACTAATGTATTTTAATATGATATTATATTTGAAAGAAACAAATGAAATAACAAGATGTTATTTTTAATATCAAAAGATATATTTGAGTATGAGCAACTTCTATTTATGAAATCACAATAAGATCACTTGGTTTAGTGTGAATAATACACCAAGTTTTAATGAAATAAAATTTAAATAACATAATGAATGTATATATTAAATGTGATAAAATAATGCTTCACAGTGTGAATATTTATAATTGATTACTTTTCATATAATAAAACGTGTATGCTTATATCATTTTTAAGCTTTTATCAAAGAATGTTTTCAACAAAAACATTGGCTCACAGCAATTCATTAAAAGAGAAATATTTTATGATATTCTGAAAAATGAAAGATTCTCCCTCTTCAATAAGTCTTACTTTTATTATGAAAATAAAAATATTATTATGTCCTTTTTCTTTCCCCATGCAGAGTCTAGAAAATATGAATTTACAACCATAGAGAAGTGAAGACAGTCTCCCAGATTCTCACCCCGTGTAATTGAAAGTGATTGTTGAACATTGCTGATGAAGACAAAACACTATGTAATAAACTGAATAATAACTCAGACTCTGTAGGGACTGTGGATGACTTCATTGTGTTTGATGGCACTTTGCAGCTATCATATGTTGAACTGGCATAGTGACTCACCTATCTCACTGAAGCTACACTGTTGTGATACAGTGATCAACAATGGTGTTTCAAATTGGCACTCACTTCTTTTGCTAATTTACTAGAGTACTATTTTTCTGCTAGTACTGTAATAAATGATATTCTATGACTAGACTTGCAATAATGTTTAATACATCACATTCATTATGCTGCTTAACTATGTATTGAATGTATATACACATCTATATCTATTTACAAATATTTTATATAGAGAGAAATGAGAAACAGAATGAAATTGAATGTGAATAAGATTTTGTTTAAGCTGTCCATTTTAACACACTGTTTATTATGTTCCTTACATGATAAGAATTCTTTCTAAATCAGTTTGATAACTGTCAATTCAATGAATTCACATTTATGAAAAAAATATTAGTAGATGTTCATCTTAAAATTATTCTCAGGAAATAAAGAATCTACAATAGAACTATTTTCAAGGATTTCAGAATCTAAAATAGAAGTATTAAATGATTACTGGTATGGCAGATATAAAAAATCTTCCTGATACTTTGAATACAAAGGTATCAGGAGGTAGAATGAGTGTTGAATTTATGTTGTGGAAAATTGGTCCCAAGTTGGTTTTCCACTTCATCAGAAAGCACTTTTCTCTTGTATGCAAACAGTTAATGAAGCATGCCAACACTGAATTGTTTTAACTAGTGTGAAAAATACTTCACCTTTTTCCTCTCTATTTCTGTTGGGAAGTTTTAATATGAACATAGTGAGACACCCTAAATGTTAGATCCCTAACAGGTAGAATGAGGGAATAAAATAGCTATTCATGATTTAAATATTTTCATCTTCATTTATGAATTATTCTCTAGTGAAAGGTAGCAAAAGATCCATCAATTCTGCTGCACTGTAATAAATGTATGATGAGAATGATCTAGTCATTACATTTTCATCCAGAAGCCTACCTTTAGTTTGAGCATTTTGAAGTAGTGAGCCTTTTGATTTAGTTTTTAAAGCCTCTGGCAGGTGGTAAAATTTTGTTCCAACAACACTCATGTGATTGGGAACAAAGGAATACTTTCAAAAGGTTTGTGGTTTTACCTTTATACCATTTTCAAAGAAAATGGGATGATCATTTCTTTCATATTAAAATTAAAATAAACATAAGGGACAGGAAAAACTACACATTACAGGAAATAATTGCACTTTAAAAAAGAGCTTTTCATAGATTTATTCAGGCTATATTTTATACTTGTAATAACAAGGTGTTCACCTGCATAACTTTTTACAATATGATAATTTAATCCTTACGTTGCATTTCTTCTATTTGATATTTAAAAATTCCTGTTTTAAATTCATGTATACAGGCTTATTATTGTTTTGTATAAAACATTGTACCTTATATGCTATGATCTCAGTAAAGACAGTTAGATTGTACGGGTACTAAACCATGTAACAATTCTAAATTTTTTTTTCAAAGTAACTCAAGGAAATGCATTTCTGATATCGCTGTTACATGGAAAAAAGTAAGTCTTTTAAAAATACTGTGTTAAATGGGCATGACTTTCAAAGCCAAGTGTACCTCTAATCATCAGCAAATGTGAATGAGATTTGTCTCTTAGGAGCTTGTTTATTTGTGTTTTATTTATTTTTTTCCCCTTAAAGACTAGTGTGATAGTAGTCTTTGTGTTTTAATACCACCAGGAAAAATTCTCTTGATGAAAGTGACTACTAAGTTATGGTAAACTTGTTTCACTGAGCATACACAAATATTATCATGAGCAACAGCACATATGTTCCTGTTTCTGGGCTGGGACTTTGTGGAGTGTTTAAAACATGATAAATTGAAAGATACCAACAAAATTCAGACTGCCTGTCAGCTGTATCAGTTTCAAAGGAACAGTGTCATGAAAAATAAAAGTTTTTAAACAATGAGAAAGTTTGAAAGTGACTGCATTTATTCCCTCAGTTTAGGAAAGAAGATACTGATGTCCAGAACGATTAAGCAATAAGTATTAATTCACAATCATGATGCTCTATAATAATTTCCATATTAATGAGAAAGATGTAGATTATGAATTAGGCATATTTGTAATAGAGAGTACAGTGTGTATATATATATATAAAATGGGTAAGATATACATCCTCATGAATTTATCCTTAAGAGAGAGAATGCTGAATTTGCAAGTGAATCCCTTGCAAATCATTTTTATATACACATCAGAAAAATATTTTTCCTGAACAGTATGTATATTTTCATGGATACAGATTTAAATCATGTGGGTAATAATAACATCTAGCATATATATAAACAAATCCACTTACAAAAGACTAATACACATTAAAATTCATTTCTTCTATCAAAACTATTAACAAGATGTTATTATGTCCATCATGTACCCATTACAAAAGAGAAAATGAATATATTGGCTTGTTAAGAACATAAGTAGCATATAAAAGGGCATGGATAAAAACTCTGAGCTTCTGACCTTAACTAGACTATCATATCAATAGTCTGGTGAAGCTTTCACTCCATACTAGACTTTTAGACAGCATTTATTACCATATGGCTACTAGAAATTCTTAAAAAAACTTTACTCTCAAGTCCTCAAGTACCAATAGATTAACATATCATTTTCTGAATGTCTCAACTTATTTCCACAGTGAATAATATTCCAAATTAGGAATATGGTATATCTGTTCACTTATAATTAATCCTAAAACTAAATTATTCTAGAATTAATAAGGACTGAAGTATAATGATACTTCAAAAGGAAAAATGTATGGGCTTGAGAATGGCAAATTCATTCTGTTTTTTATAATAATTATTTCATGCTCTGTGCCAATAGGAGAATAGAAGCTTTTGCAAGCTTTACATGCACTGGCCATAAAGAATTTCCTGAGTATATACTATAGAATATATGGGCATAGTTTGAGGATATAAAGATAATTGTATCTCTCCTTATGAAGACATTGCATAACTGAGGAAGATAAAACAGGAACTCTACCCAACATGCAAATGGACAAAAGATACATGAACTGATATTTTTGGTTTGTTTACTTTCTTTTGCTTTGTTCTAAGCCGTGAAAGGAGAAAAGTAATAATCCTTCCTTTTAAGCAAGTATAATTTTATAATAAATATATTAAGCAACATCAGCAATAGTATAAAATTTATTCTAAGCCACCAATAAATATGATAGATTAATATGAAGTTTATTATTATGTGCCTAGTTCTAGAGAACTATGGAGACTAAAAAATATACATAGAAAAAAAAATCCACATCATCCATATCTCTAGTCCAGAAAACAGATCTTTCTCTTTTTGTCACCATACGGTCATCATTGCAATTTATTTTAGTTCATACATATAAACACACAAACATCCGTGTGATATGTGGATAAGAATATTAAGAATATATGTTGATGTTTTCCTGGTGCTGTGTACATACTATAAATAGGAAAGATTTATAGACTGAATGAATCAGACTTATGAAATATTAGTCATTTGTTTTAGTAAACACAACTAGTTAAAAAGTTAAAACCCTTAGAAGTTGACTTTTTTTTTTTCTTTGAGACAGAGTTTTGCTCTTGTTGCCCAGACGCGATCTTGGCTCACTACAACCTCCACTCCCCAGGTTCAAGTGATTCTCCTGCCTCAGCCTCCTGAGTAGCTGGGATTACAGGTGCTCACCAACACTCCCGGCTAACTTTGTATATTTTTAGTAGAGATGAGATTTCACCATGTTGGCCAGGCTGGTTTCAAACTCCAGACCTCAGGTGATCCACCCGCCTCAGCCTCCCAAAGTGCTGGGATTACAGGCGTGAGCCACTGCGCCCAGCCAGAAGTTGACTTTTTATCTTGATAAATATAAAAAATTTTATTATTAAAAACCCATTCTGGATAGTAGTCAGTAAAAAAAGGAAACATTCTCATTTTTAAAAATACACTTACAGAAACTCTCGAAGGACATCATATATCACAGAGAAATGACATAGTCTTTATAAATTTGAAATGAAGAACCTAATATTCAACTTTGTTCCAAAGTATGCCCAATTCATTAAGATAAGATACAAAACTATAAAATAAAAGTAAGAGGCAAACTACATTGATAGAAAAAAAGTGTTCTTATTTGCAATTCATTAAGATAAGGTACAATACTATAAAATAAAACTAAGAGGCAAACTACATTGATAGAAAAAAAAAAAAAGTGTTCTTGTTTGCAATGGATGTGGTCACCTTCCTAGAATTTCCAAGTGGGAAAGATGATGCTGGACAACATAATTAGGTTCTATTAACCACTAAATAGAGCTAGAATATAATATCTATCTGATCTGATATTAAATGAGAACTGGACATTAAAACAGGGATATCTGTATGTTTTATAGAGCATTGTACAAAAATGTTTATATTCGCTTTACTGAACAGAATTCTACTGTCATACAGAATACGAACGTTACGATGGTCATGACTATTTGATTCAAAGTGATGTTTCTACCCCTCGTTCAAGTAAAGACATGGGAAAATCTAGTTTTTGTTTTGTTTTGTTTTTAGTAATTTCCTACTATTATATATGAGAACAAACTACAAAGCATCTCATAATTGCCAAGCATAAATCTTAAAGAGAGAGCATCTGTATAAATCACAGAGACATACATATACACATACATACGCACTGGCGAAGATTCAACACATTAACATAACACAAAAACGTATCATATGAGTATAATAATAATTTCACCAGGATTTTTCCATATATACATTTTCTACATTGATTAGAAATATTCTGAAGTTTTTTGTTGTTTGACATCTCTTTAAGCTTGGTGTTTAGGGTGCAAAGAGTTTACTAACACTTAGTAAACAAGAAGAAAAAGGATCTTAAAAGATCTCTCAACTATTCCTAGAACTTCTGGTGTTAAATCTACCTAGATAAAGCATATTAAGAAATGTCTCATGCAGAGAAATCTTTGGAGAAGTTTTTAATTCTGAAATATTTTATATGGGCTAATGTATTTTTCTGATCATTTGTTTAACCTAAAATAGGAGAGCAATCTAACCTGATAATCACTCTTGTCTCTCTCTCTGACATTTGAGCCCCATACACACAAAGCAAATCACAGTCAGAATGAGATTATGATGCAATGATCTCGTTGTGAACGTTGCATTATGGCTCAGGCAGTGTATAAGCGGTCCCTCGGCACTTGTGCTTACAGCAATTTGAATTTCTCTGGTAGCTCAGTATGATTTATGGCATATTTCAGACTTTCTCTTCATCAAGGGAGAACACTGTCAAGTTCATGAGAGTTTTGAAACTAAGATAAAGAAGGGAAAGGAGAGCATTTGGAATAAACAGGAATTTGCGGTTTGTTATAATTTTAGATTTTAAAACTGAATTGGTTGGAAAATTATCTTTGACAGTTGTATTCAATATCATCTTGTGTACTGAATAAAAAAACAATGGTGTTTACTAATGAATCGTCCATGGACTTATTCAGCCTTCAATTCACATGCAAAACACCTGTTTGAAGAATAAGTGTTAAGGCTTTAGTATTAATAGCGGAATAGGTCTTCAACAGGGATTCATGTAAAATTCTGCTGTTTATCTTTTTTGAAACTCCTGTTCTGGCAAACAGGTGGTTTCTTATACCTGCCGTATTTCATTTCCTCATGCACAGCTGTGTTAGAAAATGTTTGATTTTATGAACCAAATGCCAGACTTGGCAATATTTTTATAATGGGCAGGAAAAAGCAAATTGTATAGCTTCATTTATTTTTTCTATACCAGCAATGTAAATTTTCAGATTTAATATTACACGCTTTTTTCATAGTCAACTTTTGTAATATAAGCAGCTATTTCTCCAGAAATATGGACAATGGTATGAATTCATCTCTAAATTCACATGCAAAATAAAACACTGCTGATGAAAGCTTTTTTTGCCTCCTTTTTATTATTATTCATAAAATTCTCTAGGTATGCATGGTGTTTTATAGAGCATATAAAAAGACAAGGTCCCTGCCACAAAGGGTTTATAGTATAATCCAAGGAACATACTATGTAAAACAGCTCAGATACAGAGAATACATATTATTTGAGGGACTATCATATGAGGATGAATAAAAAGGTATTAAACAAGGATATAACATCACAAAAGATATTTTTGTTGATATAAGTTTAGGGGAATTTTTTGGGCAAGGGTAAGAATACGGAAAGTGATACATAATAAAGTTGATAGGATACCGATCCAAATTTTATTTTACCTTCTCCATAGTGTTATGAGTTATGGCCACAGAAATCTCAATGCTGTATATATATTATGCTCCTGAAATGCTATAGTAGAATCCTTTCTCCTCACTCCATAATATGGAGGTTAATTTGAGTGACTTAAAGATACCAATTCCTTATGTTATATTATATTATACAATAATGTAATTATATAAACTGAGAACTTTCAATTCCGAACTGCTGTAATCAACCAAATTAATATAATAACAGACAAAAAGTTTACCTTATGTCATCAAGGTCAACAAGATGGATGCTGGCAAAACTAAACTAGAACTCAAATTTCTAGATTTCTAATTTAATGTTCTTAAAAAAAAGATTAAACCTTATTTTCCCTACCTAATAACCTGGAGTAAACACCAAAGTGGGAGTCCAAACGGTAGACCCTGCCTTCATTACACGACCTTAAAAGTCACATAATGTCAAGCAAAAAACGATCTTCTCTGGGATTCAAGTTACTCATCTGTAAAGTGGAAATGCCAACAATATTAACGTTTTATGTTCCAGATTAAATGAAAAGAATAAGTAAATGTAGACGTGCATTGTACAAGAAAATGAGATTGTAACACCTTACATAGTAAAACTCTGGAACACTGACATCAAGCAAAATGCAGCTTAAAATGAAGGAAATATTCTATTGGAAAAGCATCTAGAGGAATTCCGTGAATAAGAGAGCCTGTAGTAACAAAAATAATGTATACAAAAGCATTCCTGCCTAGTGAGTACTCATTCATTAAGAATTCATTCAGGACTATTTGTTGAATAACCAGGTACTGGCAGTACATGCCAGTCAATGTGGCCAGGCCTGCCCTGCCCTGCCCTCAGCAAGCTGATGGTCTCATGAAGGACAATGGTCATGGAGCAAACAGGCTTGCAAATAAAGATGTTATTATAAATTGTGCAAAGTGCAACAGAAAGAAAAGGGTGATACAGGATGGAGCAGACTTGAAGAACTGATTTTAATTTTAGCATTCAAGGAAAGACATTTAAGCAGAGACTGGAAAATGAGTAGGAATTCCAAAATTCAAGAACAAAGAGAACAGAGATCCACTGGCCAGTTTTTAAGAACATCTGCGGAAAGAAAGGACGTAGTCTGTTTGAGAAACTGGAGAAATGCCAGTGTGGCAGGAAGAATGAAAAGGGGAAGAATAACCGAAGAGTTTTGAGAGAGGAGGTGAGGTGCATTCCACTTTATGCGGGGTCTTTTCAGGCTATGTTAAGGAAGTTGAATTTTATTATCAGTGCAATGAAAAGCCATTGAAAGATTTTTTAAAAGGAAATCTTATGAATGAATTTATGGCTCATAATCACCACTGTAGCTGTTGCAAGGCGAGAGGATTCAAAAAGACAAAGAGTGAAAACAGGAAGTCTGGTTAAGTTTACTGCAGTGGCCAACGTGGGGAGTGCTAATAATTTGAGTTACCGCATTGGCAATGGATACAGTGCAAAGAGGAATTTGAATCCTAGATATGGTTTGGAGGAAGAATAAACAGATTACACATGTTAAGGATGAAACCTAATTTTCTAGATTGACTGTCTGAGGTTGTTGTGGGCTTTTGTTGTTGTTTTTGAGAGAGGGTCTCCCTCTGTCACCCAGGCTGGAGTGCAGTGGTGTGATCATGGCTCACTGCTGCAGCCTCGACCTCCTGCGCTCATGCAATTCTATCCTGACCTCCCGAGTTGCTGGGACCACAGGTGTGTGCCACCATGCCCAGCTAATTTTTGTATTTTTTGTAGAGATGGGATTTCACCATGTTGCCCAGGCTGGGCTCCTGCCTTGGCTTCCAAAAAGTACTGGGATTACAGACATGAGCCACCACACCCAGCATCTGAGTTTGTTTGTTTGTTTGTATGTTTGTTTGTTTTCTTAAAGATTGCTACGTACTCAGCTTAAGGAAGACTGACCAAAGTCAGAGTCCATGCAGAGGCATAAGATTATATTTATTTATAATCCATTTTGCCTGGAACCATATGAAGGTTCTTGTTATGCATGTTTTAATCAAGAGAATGGTTTAAATCATCATGGAGGGGAGAGTATATTACCACTAACTATAGAATTTAACCATTGGACTGCATAATTTTATGCAGAATGAAAATGAGGAGAATTCCATTGGTTTTGTCAATCCAGAGTTCATGGGTGGTTGACCTGCTTTCATACACATTAATCCAATAAATATTATTATTCTGCAAGAGTAGTTTCAAGAGAATGGATGTAGGAATGGATAACACAGAAACTATTTAAAGAATCCTGAGAAATAGCTTAACTTGATATAATGTCCAAGAAATTATGCACATGGAGGAAAAAAAAAACCTAAATTTCAGTTACTATTAAACACACATATATTATGGGGAAGAGTGACACCAAGGCTAAGGATAAACATTAGGATAAACATTAAGACATCATTAATATAAAAATGCCAAAACTAGGGCAGCTCATGCCTGGCAATGGTTTGTGCCAGTAATCCTAGCACTTTGGGAGGCCAAAGCAGGAGGATCACTTGAGCCCAGGGGTCCCAGATCAGCCTGGGGAACACAGTGAGACTCCATCTCTACAAAAAATAAAAACATTAGCCAGGTGTGATGGTGCATGCCTGTAGTCCCAGCTACTCTGGAGGCTAAGGCAGGAGGATTACTTGAGCTCAGCAGGTCAAAGTTGTAGTGAGCCGTGATTGCACCATTGCACCCCAGCCTGGGTGAAAAACTAAAACTCTGTCTCAAAAAAAAAAACAAAAAACAGCCACAAATGTAACAAAATCCTCTCCAAATACAAGAAATCATTTGAATCTATCAGTTATTTTTTTATAAAAGATAACTAAGTCTTCTGAAGATAATCTATAAGTAAGGTATCTATTTGTTTCTAAAATCACGTAACATAAATCATAAAAGTAAATGTAAAAATTTCCATGTTTATATCCTAGGAAATAATCAAAATTTATATTTTAAGATTATCTCATGTTCATGGTAAACCTAAAGAAGCTGTAAAACTTAAACTATAAAAGCTTATGCTCTATTGTTGTAGGCCTACATGTAAAGAAGTCATTATTTAATTTTAAAGTATAAATAAAATACAACTTCTATTTAAAAGTGTCAAACTTCTTTTCAATTCATAAGTATAGAAATAATTTAAACCATTTTTAGGCGTTATTTTATCTATCAATAGTAATTAACACAGTCTTAATCTGGCTGATGTTAATGACCACTGTTCTTCCGTAAATCCCAGTTAAACCAAGCTTATTAAGGGCTAATTAAAGGAAGTCTTATGTGCACTGAATAAAGTAATGTCTGTGTTTAGAGCTGGAGTACATGTTTTGTCTGATAACATAAAATGAGACAAAACTTTTCAATTAAAAGTTTACTGGCTGATTATTGATTTATTTAAAAAAATATGCAAACAAAATAACTGACAACTTTCCTCTTTCTGTGTGCCTGTACTTTTTAAAAAGTGTAGCAATATAATCTGAATCTTGTAGCATATTTCCTGAGCTTGACACAGGCTCAGAGACTGCAGTAAATAATCCATAAGACACTCTTTGGATAAATATTCAGTCATGATCAACTAGTGAAGATCTTGGATAGGAAATGAATGTTGAGGGCATGTAGAGGAGGCAATATTCTATATGATTTGAACTAACGTTGAGACTCTGGGAATACCGGAAAGTCTTAGCTTTTTAGAAGATATCTATGAATGTTCATGTGTGTGTGTGTGTGTATGTATACCTTTATTATTTTACTTCTATTATCTACTTAAGAAATTTTAGAATAGTGCTTGCAGTGTATCAAGCAGTGTTCAGAGAATTAATTTAACCCAAATAATCCCCAAAGAGCCCTATGTAATATTTTAAATTGTTATACCTGTTACACAGATGAGGAAACTGAGATTCATAGAGGCTAAGTAAGGAGGCAAAAATGTCCCAACAATGGCAAAAACAAACAAACAAACAAACAAAAAAAGTCATGTTTTACACCAAAACCACATGGCACCAGATTTTGTGTTTTTAATGCTGAACCACAAACGTTCTGTTGTTTCCCAATTTTCGCTTCCATGTTTTCTCTCTCTCCTGCCCCTTACTTCCAAAGATTCCTTTGGGAAGACCAGAGGTAGATATTACAGAGTATTAACAAACTGGAGCTGTGTGAGGATGAACAGAAAAGGAAATGATGCATGCATGAACAGCTGGAGGCCATGAAGGACAGGTATGTGTGCATCTTGGAATTTTAGGTCAAACCTGTCTATACTGGAACAGTATTGTAGCCTAAGAAATGAAAATTATGTCCAATTGCATTATGTGCAGGAGTTTTTGCTTATTTTGTTTTTCTCTAAATGAGAAAAGAAGGTCAGGTGTGGTGGCTCACGTCAGTAATCCCAACAATTTGGGAGGCCAAGAGGGGAGGATCTTTTGAGGCCAGGAGTTCCAGGCTAACCTGGGCAACAATGTCTCTACAAGAAAAAGAAAAATAGCCAGGTGTGGTGGTATATACCTGTAGTCTTAGCTACTTGGGAGGCTGAGGCAGGAGGATCATGTGAGTCCAGGGGTTGAGGCTGCAGTGAACTATGGTTCCTGCCACTGCACTCCAGCCTGGATGACAGAGTGACCCTGTCTCTAAAATGAACAAATGAGAAAGGAATAGGGCATTGGATTCAGAATAGTGTAAAAGTGGGAATATCTATATATATGTAGAAAGAGAGAAAGAGAGAGAATTATGACATTTAAATATTTGTTTCTAATGTAGTTTCAGGGTTCAATTTTTTTTTTTTTTTTTTTTTTTTTTTTTTGAGACGGAGTTTCACTCTTGTTGCCCAGGCTGTTGTGCAATGGCGCGATCTTGGCTCACTGCAATCTCTGCCTCCCAGGTTCAAGTGATTCTCCTGCCTCAGCCTCCCAAGTAGCTGGGATTACAGGTGCCCACCACCACGCCCAGCTTTATTAGAGACAGGGTTTCGCCATGTTGGCCAGGCTGGTCTCGAACTCCAGACCTCAGGTGATCTACCTGCCTCGGCTTCCCAAAGTGCTGGGATTACAGGCGTGAGCCACTGCGCCTGGCAGGGTCAAATTTTTTTACAAAACATGTGAATTTGGTATTGAGGGACATTTGCATGCAGACCTATTTCTTAGAACTCATGCTGGATTACAGATTGTTTTGACAAATTAGGGAATACTGTCTACTGGATGACTTCCTTACCTGTTTTTATCAATTTATTTCTTTTCTATTCATTGTTTTTGTCACCTTTATTTCTCAACATTCATGACTTATAGCCAACTAATCAGAATTCCTGGTTATTGACTAAATGTAATACTGCCTGCACTGCATGAGTTTATGATACAGAAATTTCAAACCACAAATCACTCCAGATTCCTGGAGGAATAAGTAGATGTTATACAATTACGCTACAGTCTTCATCTCAAAAAAGAAATGCTTATGAATAAGTGATTCATTCTGGCTGATCGTACTTTGAAATATCACATTATTGCCCTGAATCACCCCTGTGAAAAAGCAAATAGGCTAACCAAAGACCCAGAAGGATAAAATAGTTAAACAACATTTACAACTACTCTATGACCTCTTTCAAAGAAACACCACATTACAAAATTAATATTAGAAAGTAGAGATCTAAATAAAGCTTGTGTATTCATTTTCTGTGTAAATTGATCTCTTTTCACTCACAGACGTAGGCTTGGCATCAATCATGGGGCTATATATTCAAAAGCAATCAATAATAAAAAGTACAGGAACTGATAAATAACTAGTCAACAGAATCATTTAAAAACAATACTTAGCAGTAGCCTTTTAAAATAATTTCTGCGTTCAATGTTACTTGTTTTGGTCTGCTCACTTGTTAAAATAAAATGGATGTCATATCCATTAACGCTTTAGCTGGCTGTGGAAGTTTTTCACACCTACCGTCAACCATAAGTGACTATGATATTAATGTATCTAAAATGCATCCTCTTTTTGTCAGCTTTACTAAACGAGGTTTGGAAGGCCAATAGATTAAAAAAGAAGGAGGAAATAAAATATGTAATTTCACAAAATATAAAGATAAACCCTTTGCTCATCCATAACTTTCTTGTTCAGAATTTTTCCCTGGTTGGAAAAAGGGAAGCCATTTCTTATATTGAAGTGATCATTCTGAGAATTTATGTCTTTAAAAAGATAACATCTGTGTGGGGGGTTCAATATCAACATGGATTAAGCCAATTATAGGACACATCTTTCTTAGTTGATAGAAAAACTCAGAAACTGCTGAGTTATGCTTTGTGGTAAACATTTTGGAGTGTTGCCAAAGCTGTTATAAACATTTCTGAGCTCATTTTTCCAGGGAACTCTTTTAAAAATCAATTAGAAGTTAAAGTCTTTCAGTGCTAGTGTTTTAAAATGTCAAACTTGTATTACTTTTTTCCTTGTTGTGCATCAATGGCAATATTTCAAAACCTGCATATTAAATTGATTATATTCTATAATTAAGCTATTAAACGAAATAGAATGTGCAAGTGTACTAAAATCCACACTACAGCAGAATTAGTTTTTTTTTTTTTGTAAGAAAAATAAACCCAATTACATAAAACTGGGGAAGGCACGAGGTAAAAATAATATATAAATGACTGCTCAGATTTTATTTTAAAAGCATACTCAAGTATAATTATTGATTTTAAAAAATACTTTTTAACATTACAGGTCAATGGGTTAAAATAATAAATGCTTTACTGATGAGCCCTGAGTCAGGAATTTTAGAAAGCATTCTAGGGACAATGGCAGAGGATCAATTATGTGTCTAAATTTACAAAATCAAGGTCTATTCAATAATTTACTGCACTTAAGATTACAATGTATTTATATTTAAAATATATAAGATGAATGTACATGAATACCTTATATGCATTTATTTTTGCATAGGTGTGAATACATACTTAAATGTTTTTGTCAAAACTTTTAAAGGTAGTGCCGCCAACATTTTATGCACTAAAAATAATCTAATTCTGTTATATATATATATATATATGGTGACATATAAATTTTTGTATTTTAGAAAAAGTAAGGTTTAAATCTGTAACTATAAAAAAGTATACTCCCTTACTCAACAAATGAACCACAAATGTACTGTAGAGAGCAAAGGATTAAAATTCCTCATGTATGTGTAACAAACACATTGATATTAATTGGTTTGTCCTTTCAAGTTGTGTTTATCTCTTCATTTCCATCACAGTTTCAAAGGTCACTCTGTTCCATTTATAAATCCAATATGACAGAGATTAGTAAAAGCAAAAAGCAACAACTAAATGAGTACATCATCATGCAATCACACATCTCACAATTCATTTATCCAATTAATAAAAAATACCATCAAACGCTTCATGGTGGGTTTTTTCAAAGCATCAAATGGTTCATGTCAAGATAACTTAATCGTCAACATTTAGGTTCAACAGCATAGTAAATGTAGAGAAATTGAAATTGTACTTCAGTGAAAAGACAGTAAATATATCTATATTTTCCCAAAATAAAATAATTAAGAAAACAGATTACAAAAAGGAATATATTCAGTAAATTCAGTTTATATTTGTATTAAGTTAACAAGAGATTCTTGGAAGCTGAAATGTAGGAGGGATTCAATTGTGTGGGGTTTGTGTATGAGTGTCTAACTAAGTTATGTAATTGCTAAGGTCATATATTATCAAGTAAAGGATTCTAAGCAATAGAAAACAGTGCCTATATGTACTAATAGAAATAAGAAATTGTATAATGTTGATACTCATTTTGATACATGTATT